>NC_056735.1:1087918812-1088001312 GCF_019279795.1 Protopterus annectens | reverse complement strand
CTACTTACGGTCATTGGTAATCTCTCTCTCCCATGATTTGTCATAGTCTTCAGTACCATTGTTAGTACTTTCTTTCCCTTTATGCCGTAAAAATAGAAAAAAAATTGCGTCATTTAAAGTTGTAATTCTGATTTACCATTGGTCTTGGTCTTTTGCGTTTGTGATGGCCGACCAGGAAAAGAGCCCACTGAGGTTCAAAAAATGTAGAAAATGTGTTCAGAAGATTCCTATGTCTGACTTGCACACTTTGTGTTTTTTTTTCTTAGGGCTCTCTCCACCTTCAGGAGAATTGCTTGATCTGTCATGCTTTTAACCCTAGAGCATTGGTAGATTGCAGAAATTAACTTAGTCTGAAGAGACTTTTGCCTTCATCTTTTGACGAAGCTATGTCTGGAAAATCCAAGGAAAAACTCAAGAAGACATCTCGTATTTTCCATGCACCTCTTGTGCATCCTCCAGGTCCTTGGAAAAATCCATGAAAAGAACTTTGGATCCTGTGGTTCTTTTAGATCCTACCAAGAAGAAACAAAAATTATCGGATCCAGCCTTCTCTTCAGATTTGTCTAAGTCCAAATACAAGTCCCTGGATCCGACAGCTTCTTCAGATCTGAAGTCTCTGAAGAGCAAAGATTCGTCGGAACTAAAGACCTTTGATCAGGTATTTACCTTACTGACTCTGCACAGAACAAGGTACTTCCCTTCATTGGACCCGGTTCCATCTAGAGTACTTTTGCCTTTTTGGAAAGACCAAAATCTCCATCAGTTCCATCTAGAATGCTCACTGAATTAGATGTACCAGAGGCTAGTGAGAGAGAACCTCTCTGCGCAGAGCCAGCCTTCCCCTTTTCTTGTCTCCTACCTCTTCAGGTCAGGAAGCCCATACATCCGCAACTCCTCCATTACTAATTCATCCTTTGACTCCTATCCAGGTTTTAGAGCCCTCTGATCCACGTTGTACGGCACCGTCTACTTCAAATCAGAGGATTTTTTTTATCCCCAGATTTGAGACGTGCTCCCAGCTCTCCAGTCCAGTGGGATCTAGAGCGCTCTCGGGGCCAAGTCTATCCTGTTGGGTCTGAGGTGCTGCAGTCAACTCCAAAGGTTTTGGAGCCATCTCTGCATCTTTGAGCTTTGGCAATGGTCACTTTGGATCCAACTTCTGCCTCGGGGCAGATGTTCTCTGAGCAGGACGGGACTAGGGATCAGAGACTTGGTCTTAAGGATCTGGGTCCTTATTCCTCTCCAGGACGGTTTGCCTTTAGGGTTTTGGAGGGAGCTCTGTCTGCATCTCAGACCCAGGCGGTGCTTCCCCCATCAGATCCTGGGTCTACTTCTGTTCCACCTCTGTGCCTTGAGTCTCAACTGTCCTCTTTAGAGGGGCAGCTGATATCAAAACTCTAGACTCCCCCAAGATGTTCCCTCCTTTTCTGATACCTCCCCGGAGTAGCCCACTGAGGATGTACCTAAGAAGAGGACATGCAATAGGGAAGCATATAGATTCCCCTGAATCTGTCACTGAGGACACAGATTTTAATGAGGGCGAGAGGTCCCCACAGTATCCTTGTTCGTTGAGATTCTCGAGATCCTGAAACAGAGAGATGGCTGGAAGCCTAACAACCCTTCGCCGGAGGAATCCATGAGACTGGCGGCTTTTGGTACTGTGGTCCATCTACTTCTGGGTGATCTCATTTTCTGGTGAGCTCCTGGAGTTGGTATCGAGTGGGCATGGAAGGAACCTAACACCAATGAGCCCATTCTCTGGAAGCCAGAAAAGACTGTGGACCCCCCCCCCCCCCGAGACTAAACAGTTTTGGTCAAAAGGTCCCCCTGTTGATGCCATGGTCGTGGAGGTGGTGGCTACCAGAAAGGAACTTGCTGACGAAAGTACCACTGTTTATCCCCCTGACAAGGAGTCATGGGCAGTGGACAGATTAGGCTTGTCTGTGCTTCAACAACCTTTGCCTTGAGGTCTCTGAACTATTTGGCACATTTTACTAGACTTCAGAGGGATCTGATTAAGGAACTTAGAGGCGCCCTCGCAGGAGCAGTGTGTGAAGAGGTGAAAGATTCCATCACTTCATAGCTGGTGACCCTACAATCAATTTCCAACTTGTCCATGAGGCTTATTTCTAATGTGGCAGAAGGAACCTCAAGGGCATTGGGTTCAGGCGTAAAGATTAGGAGACATGCCTGGATGCGTTTGTTTGATTTTGCAGAACCTTGCAAGTCTATTTGTCAGTGCTTCCTTTGATGGCACCTGTATTTTTGACCCCAAAGTAAAAGATATGTTGTCCAGGTGTGAGAAGGATGGAAAGACCCTTTCTGCCATGGGCATACATTTTTCCACCCCCCACAAAGATTCTTTTCAGGGAATCATCTAGGGGTGAAAAGATGTGGATCAAGAAATCACAAGGATTTTTCCAGGACACGTGGAGGGTCTTCCCCTAGAGGCAGAGAGGGAAGTTCAAATGGTGGATGCCACCCTCGTGGCAGAGGAGACCCACAACATGAAGGGTCCAGAGAATCGTTCTTTGGCAAACCATTGTAGCACTCCTAAAAGTAAGCCCAATTCCCCTGCAAAGACAATCGGGGGTCGTTTGTCCCTGCACCAGAGAGCCTGGCTAGAAATAAAAGATACTTGGGTACACAGGATCATATCCAGAGGATATACAATTCCATTTTCTCTTTGTTCTTTAAATTCCAGGAAAATTCCCAGTCAGAGTGTAAAAACAGCCACTCAAATGCAAAAGATGCTAAACAAGAGAGTCATCCAAGAGGTTCCTCAGATCAGAAAGGTTCCAGAACCTACTCAAGATTCTTTTTAGTGCCAAAGAAAATAGGGGACTGGAGGCCAATTCTGGATCTCAGCAATCTGAACAACTTTATTCGGAAGACAAAGTTCCGGATTGTCACATTTCATTCCATTCTTCCATTTTTAGGAAAGGACGACTGGATGTGCTCAGTAGATCTCCAGGATGCTTACTATTATAAAAATCAACAGACGATCCTGGAAGTGTTTACACTTCTGGGTGGAAGCCATTCATTACCAATTCAGAGCACTGCCCGTTGATCTCACCACAAGCCCCTAGGGTGGTCAGATGCATGGCACCTCACTTGAGACTGCACAGATTCTGGTTGATGTCCTTCTATTCTCATGTTGCAATATTCATAACTGTAGGGAGGTTGCTGCCTGTACCACTGGACATCTGGCCAGTATACCAAAGTCTTAGGAGCAGGGGTAGGTGCAATGTTTGAAGTCAGAGCCATAAACAGACATTGGCTGTAAAAGTGACGTCTGCACGTAACCACTTCAGAACTTTTCTGCTGCAGTGATCTTCAGACCTTGGATCGCCAGTTTTGGGAAGCAGTTTGCTGGTTTGACTCAGCCGTCTGCTACAGATAAGTACCCTTTGGGTTTTTTTTATCTGTTCCTTAGCTTTTCAGACATGTCAACTGGAAAGGAGAAGTGTGCTTGTGGAAGACAAATTCCACACAAAGACATTCATAAGTGCTTATTCTGTTTAGAGGAGGACCACAATGATAGGTCTTGCAACATTTGTAAATTGTGCCTAAAACACTTCACAGCTGTCTGGCTGCATTAAAACTTTGTCTGGAGAATTAGAGACCCTAACATCTAGCGTTGGGTATGTAGGGCGGGGTGTAGGTACTTCCGACGAGCCGCCTCGGAAGAAGGCCAGAAAAGGTACGCCCGATGCTCGTGCTGCTCCTTAGGAGTCCGGTGAGACTCTTGAGGCAGATGTTAGCCCTAAGTCCCATCCGACGTCTGTTTCACAGCTAGAACCGGGAACCATGATGGAAGCTGGTTCGACGGAAATGCCGAGTATGTCTGGTGAAGCTGATCAGCCAGCAGCTCCTGATGGTGAGGGGAAACCATGGCTCATGGTGTCGGAAGGGCCTACTCATGCTCTGCCATCTTCCCAGAAGTTGTCTTCTAAATCAATCCATCCTCCAACTCCTCTAAAGAGGAAACAGAAATCAAAACCTATAGAACAGCAACCTGCACCTAGATAGGAAGTTTTTTTCCCAAACTCTCTTCAGGGCATTTTTGGCTCTGCAGTCACAGGTACCTCAGTCTGCTCCTTCTCCATTGCAGGCCTTTTAAGAATCTGAGGAAGAATACTCCTCCTCCTCCTCTGAAGATTCCTGTACTTGCTGCTCTAAAATTGAATCCACCAAGGACTTCCTTACCCCTGAGGAAGAGGACTCGGTCCTGAATCTCCAGGGGAAGAATTTTCTTTTGGAGATAACCATCTCTCTCATGAGAGAACACTTCAAATAGCAGGCCTCAGATGTTTCAGAAACAAAAAAGAGGTATTTTGAATTATTGCAAACTGATCAGCCCTCCTCATCTGCAGTCCCTCTATTGCTTCTGGCCTTTTAAGATGCATTTTTTGGCTTCTTCACAGGTCCTTGACTGTCGGCTCCCAACTTCCATATGTACAGACATGTTCTATAAAGTCCCTCAGGATACAGATTACCTATTCAAGAACTCCCCTGCAGTCATAGCAGTCTCAGCTGACACATCATCTAGAGAGCTGCCTTCAACCTCTCTATTCCTCACTGACATGGCCAGCAAGTTTATGGATAGGCTAGGAAAAAGGGTCTATACCTTCACTCTTGCCATCAGAGCCCTAAATTATCAAACCCATATGGCCAGGTTTGTTTTGGATACCCTGTCTAAAGCTTCAAGTCTTCTCCCCCCTGGTGTACCAGACTCGCTTGTTAAGACTCAACTTAACTCCCTACTCTCCACCACCTCACAGGTGACTAAGCACTCTGTTAAGTGCAGTTATGATGCAGTGGAGGCCTTCTCAAAATCTGCAGATTCATGTTCAGTCCTGAAGAGGCACTGCTGGGTGAGGCTCCAACCCCTTCTATGGATGTACAAACCAAGTTGTTGGATGCACCACTAGATAATATGGCCCTTTTTGGTGAAGCTTCTGCAGAGCTCCTCAAATCCCTACAAGAAAAGGGAAAAGGAGTTGCAAAATTTAAAACATTTACTGGTTTCACCTATCCCTAGATACCATAGGGACTACCGTCAAAGCACACCCTTTGTTACGAGACAGTCATCTAATTCTGCTCCAACGGAGGCAACCTAGGAAACATTCCACTCCTAGACCTCCTTCCTCTGCTAACACCACTTCCTTTCGGGGGCAGCCTGACCAGGACAGAATCCCTTCACTATGACTCAAACCCACTACCTCCCTCCACTCCCCTGTCCGTACGCCTCACACTCTCCCTATCCTCCTGGAGGAAGGTCACCTCAGAGGCATGGGTCTTTTCCATCATTCAAAAAGGTTACTTTATGACTTGTTAGACACTACCCCATTTCCAGGCGATACCCCAACCTCCTCCAAGCCAGCTTCATCTTTTTCCTTCTATTCTGGATCAACTACAGGCTGTCAGGACACCATAGAAAGGGTACCACCACTGCAGATAAACAAGGGATTTTACTCAAGGATGTTTTTGGTTTCAAGAAAAGATGGTCCTTGAAGGCCAATTCTGGACTTGTCCGTACTCACCCTTTTTCTCAAGGTTCACACCTTTGAAATGCTCACCTTGCCATCCGCTCTTGCCCCTTATTCCCCACCAGGCATTTATGGTATCCTGGATTTGAAGGACGCCTACCTGCACATTCCCATTCAGTCCTGCTACAGGAAATCCTGTTTTTCAGGAGATTCCTTGCATTTTCAATTTTTTGCATTACCTTTTGGGCTCTCTACAGGGTGTTCACAAAGTGTCTAATTCCAGTGATTGCCCACTGCAGAACACAGGGTATTCAAATATACCCATACCTAGATGACCTGCTAATACTTCACCAGGACTGTCATGCCCTTTACCATCACCTGCACCTGGTGACCAAAACCCTGACAGACTTGGGGTTCACTGTGAACCAGGAGAAGTCCCACCTGACCCCTACACAAGACCAAGTCTTAGAGTGCTGGATAAGAACTGACCTCACCCATTACCTCAAAAGTCTTTTCACTCTTCAAACATTATCAGCCAGAGAATTCCTGAGAGCCCTGGGCCACATGGCATCCTTGATACCCATGCTTCCTCTGGGAAGGCTGCATATGAGAAAGTTCCAGTGGGTACTGAAGACTGGTTGGAGCCAACATTCTCATCCTCTGGATCTGTCTCTCCCTTTCCTACCATGCCTGAAAAAAAGAACTGGATTGGTGGATTGCAGCCATCAATCTCAACCAGGCCATATCCTTGCAGATGCCTCCACCCTTATAGCAAATATTCACTGATGCTTCAGAACTGGGTTGGGGGCAGTTCTACACCACCACTGCAAACTAAGCAAAGTGCAGGGAGAGTGGTCTCCACTCAGGCAGAGGGACCACATCAGTATCAAAGAGATGAGGGCCCTTTACCAAGCATTACAGGTCTTCCAACAAGTCCTCCTACCATGCACCTTGAAAGTAGTCACAGACATTATGACTGTCTTGTAGTTCATAAACAAGCAGGGGGGGACAGGGTCTTAACCTCTTTGCAGCCTGGCCATACAGATTTGGTCCCTAGTGTCATCACTCCATATCCACCTGCAATCAGTGTACATCCCCTCATCAGAGAATGCAATGGCAGACGCTCTGAGCAGAAACCTTGCGCCCTCTCATGAATGGATGCTTCACAGAGAGGTGTTCCTAGATCTTAAACACAAGTTGGGTACTCCACAGGCAGATCTGTTTGCCTCTTCCAAGAACAGGCAGATGCCTCTGTTTTGTACAAGGGATCCAGATCCCCAGGCTTGTAACCTGGACGCCTTCTCTTTCTCTTAGGCAGGATGTGTCTTTATGCCTTTCCCCCCTTCACACCGATTCAGAAGTTCCTTCTGAAGATCCAGGGCGGCAACCAAAAATCATGCTGGTGACTCCTTTTTGGCCAAGACAACATTGGTTTCCCCTTCACCTTTTAGTCAAGGGCCATCACCACAGGTTACCCCACCGTTTCGACCTACTCACACAAGACAAGGGGTTCCTAATACACCCTCAGGTGACCAATCTCAGACACTTTATTGGTGATAGGGTTCTGATCCCCTTCAGACACATGTACTCAGAGGACGTACTCAATGTCCTGCAGGAAGCCTGGAAACCTAGTACCAGGAGAAATTATGTGGCAAAATGGAAAAGATTCTCCAGGTGGTGTCAAAAGAAAAACCAGGACCCTTTACTCATTCCTGTACCCATGGTCCTTCCTTACATGTGTGAGCTTTTACATTCAGGACTGACGTACTCTTCTGTTAAGGCCCACTTGTCTGGCATTTCCACTTCTCTTCCTTTGGTACCTCCTTTGGCATCTAGGTTAGAGGTTAAGCTTTTTTTGAAAGTGGTCCTTCACATCAGACCCCCTCGTAAGCCAATTCCTCCTACATTTGTCCTTGAAAAACTCACCATACCTCCATTTGAACCAGCTCACTCAGCATCACTAAATCCGTGTACCTCACCAAGGCTTTCAACACCATCCCCCATTCTGGAATTATAGCTAAACTCACTAAACAATGTATAAATCCCTACATCACAAGAAGGGTTGCCAGCTGGCTCACTGACCAAACCCACACTGTAAAAGTTGCAGACTCCAAATCTGACCTCAAACCAGTGACAAGTGGAAGTACCACAGGGTTCAGTCCTGGGACCTCTCCTGTTTGGTATCTACTTCTCTGAAGTACAGGCTAACACAGAAGGCCTCTGGCTAACGAAGTTTGCAGATGACTGCAAACTAGGAGCCATAGTAGCGTCCCCAAGTGATGTGAACATCCTGCAGAAGAGCCTCACTGAGACAGATGCCTGGTGTCAGAGGCATGGCCTCAAGCTCGGTGCCAACAAGTGCATTGTCATCCCCCTTGGTAAAAACTCTGTACCCATGAGCTACCACATAAATGGCAGTTTACTTAATGCCGAATGTGTGATAAGAGACCTTGGGACCCAGGTGGGGATAGTACTCTCTCCTTTGATAATCACATTGCCACAGTAGTCAGGAAATCCTTCTATGGGGCACACCTCATCACAGAAGGGTTCTCATCCAGAAAAAAAAAGGTCATTGTTCCCCTCTACTCTGTGCTCATTAGACCCATTATAGAGTACAGTGCCCCTTTTGGAATGTACCTCACAAGACATCTGCAGCAGCTGGAAAGGCCACAGAAGTACCTCACAAAGAGGATTACTGGCTTTAAACAGATGCCCTACACTGACAGTCTCAAAAAAACTCCAGCTTTACTCTGTAGCATATCGCTTACTCTGAGGAGATCTCTGCCTAACATATAAAGCTATGTTAAACCCAGAGCTGTTGGACATGCTACACCTAAAGAAATCCCAGTCCCTCCGAGCTACATGCTCTAGGGACCTAAACCTTGTCACATAATAAATAGGACATGTTGGAGGGATCGATTCCTGTCCCAGAGACTTCCTATACTCTGGAACAAGCTTACCCATATATGTCAAGAAAAGTTCCTCATTAGCACTCCAAGAAAAATCATGTTGAGTGGAAGGAAATAGGAAATACACCCCAGGGATCACTTCTGTGGCTCTGCTCAACAGGGGTACAGGAAATTAACTTTCTTGGGTGGCGTAAGCCAGGGAACCTTGTTGGCTAGGCTTACATAGGCCCTTGGGCCGATAGCCTAGTGTCTACCTATGAACCTAGAAAACAGTAATGTTGGTAGCCCTTGCATGTGCCAGGAGGGCATCAGAAATTGAAGCCCTGATGGCCATCTTTTCTTACCTTACCTTCTGTAAAAACAGGGTCTCCTTCAGGACTAACCCTTTCTTCATGCCTGAGGTGGTTAATGAGCTATCCCTGAATCAGACCGTTAACCTTCCTGTCTTCTTCCCTCAAACTCAAAATTCCTCTGAAAGAACTCTACATTCCTTAGATGTCCACAGACAACTTTGGTATTACCTGGAAAAAACAAACCTATTAGAATGTCTGAACAGCTATTTGTCTCCTTTCACCCAAGGGCCTTGGTGAGTATATCTTCATGGATTTCAAAGGCTAATCTGCATGTTACTCCCTTCATGGGAAAGTTCCAACTGAAAATGTGAGAGCTCATTCCACCAGGGCAGCTGCTTCTTTAGTGGCCTTCTTCAGTGGGGTAGACTATGCTTCTACCCTAGAAGTTGATACCTGGTCATCAGTCCATACATTTACCAGGCATTATAAACTAGATTTGGTTTCTCGAGCCAGAACTGGATTTGCTAGATCTATCCTACATGCTCTCATAGACCAGGCACCTCATCCTTCCTCCCAGGCTCATACCTAAAAGCTTTGGTACTCTCACAACAGTTATGAATACTGCAGCATGAGAATAGAAGGACATAGAATACTTGTATAAGAACTTACCATAACCTTAGATGTCCTTCTCTTCCATCTTGCAGTATTCAGTCTCTCTCCTACCCCCTCTTTACCTGTTGGTCTGTCTGATGGGACATCTCTCTCTCTCTGTCTCTCCATTAATAAAACCTCAGCAGTAGACACATGCCTTCTTGAGGTACCCTCTAACCTGGTCTCACATGTGGTCTGAAAAGCTTCCTCCATTCCACTTCCTTGCTTACCAGGGGTACTACTGTATGCAGCAGCCATTCTGAAGTTGGTAAGTGCAGACATCTCTTTTTTATAACCAACATCTGCTTATGGCTCTGACATCAAACATTGCACGTACCCCTGATCCTAAGACTTTTGTATACTGGATGGATGTCTGGTGCTGCAGGCAGCAACCTCCCTACAGTTATGAATACTGCAGCATGGAAGTGGAGGACATCTAAGGTTATGGTAAGTTCTTGCACAACTATTCTTTTATTTACTTCGACAACTGGCCCATCTCCTCACTGACCAGGCATCAGCTCATCATAGCAAGAGAAGAAGTAATCCATACTTGTGCATGGTTAGGCATAACCGTAAATTTAAAAAAAATTCACATCAACCACCTCATACACAGAGTTCATAGGAGTGCTGCTTGACACAAGATCATCAATAGCCTCCCTTCCTGTCTCCAGAGTTCAAACTTTAAGATCGCAAGTCAACAAGATGCTTAGCAGTAACACAGTCCTGGCTCTCCTAGTCCTACAGGCATTAGATTTGATGGCGGCAGCAGTAACCCTTGTTATACTGGACAGATTCCACATTGAGTTTCTTCATTGGATGCTGGCATGTCAGTGGTCGATACTTCAACTACCCTTATCCACTCGAATAAGGAATCATCTCGTGCAAGAAAGATCTGATGTGGTGAACCCAATCGGAACAACTGGAACAGAGCCTTTTCAACCCAAGGCCATAGTGACCATGGATGATTCCCAGCTTGGGTGGGGGGGCATCAACTGGAAAAAACGGTCCAAGGCATGTGGTCCCCCAAAGAGGCACATTTGCATATAAAAATTATGGAGTTGAGAGCAGTGCTTTTAGCATTGCAAACCTTTCAGGAAGCCCTCCCATCAGGGACGATTGGAAAACAGACAGACAATGTGTCAGTGGTCTGGTACATCAGCAAACTAGGAGGAACTAAATCATACCCCCTATGTCAGGAAACACCTAAGGGTGTGGCAAGTGGGAAATCTCTTCCAACCACTTTCTCTTAGCAGTACACATTTTGGGGAAGTCCAGCCTGCTAGCAGACAAATTGAGCAGGTGTATTCTCTTACTTCACGTGTGGTCCCTCAACCAGAAATTAGAGGAAATTTATTTTCTGCAAGTGGGGCCAGCTTTGCTGCGATCTGTTTGCATCTCCCCTAAACAAGTGCAGCAGTTAGTTTGCCCTCATCCCTTCACAGGAGGAGTCACTGAAGGATGCTGTTTTCTATAACTAGGCCCCCTGGGTTACTGTACGCATACCCCTGATCCTGGTTCTTTCATAAAGCTGACAAGTTGAATAGCAAGATCATTCTCATTGCACCCTTTTGGCCTCGACTGATTTGGTTCCTCTTCTTTGGCCTTATTTGATCCATCAACCCTGGATTCTGGATTCAACTCCAGACCTGCTGTCTCACCCGACAGACATGACTCATCTGGACCTTCCAAACCTCAAGCTTGACTGATTGGTTTCTCCATCTCCAGTAATAGCTAGACAGCCTTTGCTCTCTTACCATGTTCTTCAGTATCTATTATCTTCATTCAAATCATCTACAAGGAAAGTTTGTTAATAAATGGAAAAGATTTCTATACTGGACAGTTCAGAATAATGTGGAACCCTTTTCTGCTCCAGTTCACACTATCCTAGAATTCTTGTCATTGGTTTTTAATCAAGGGGGCAATTCTTCCACAGTAAAGTTCCAATTAGCAGTAATTTCCATTTTAGAGCTCAGTGGCTCTTCCCTTGCTTCCCATAAACTTTGTAAGGCCTTTCTACGAGAATACTTCTCTTGAGACCCCCATTAAAGATCCTATTCTTCCGTGGTACTTGACATTAAAACTGCAAGCTTTGGTCCTTCTGCCCTTCAAACCTGCAGATACTTGATCTAAAATTTCTGTCTTGGGCCATTACCTCTGCCAGCTGGATTTCAGAAATTCAGGCCTTGTCGAAACCTCTGTACCTAGTTTTCTCATAAGGATAGAGTTACTTTTCTGAACAAATGCATCCTTTTTGCCAAAAGTAATATCAGATTCAAACATTAACCAATCCAACAGTCTACCAGTTTTCTTCCCAAATTATACAAAGATGAGTATTTGTTGCATTCACTGGATTTGCATAGGCAGTTGCATTTCTGTTTACACAGGACAAAAGATCTGAAATTCAGATCAGTTATTTGTTTCCTTTGCTGAAAGGAAATTGGGCAAGTCTGTGTCCAAAGTGTCACTAGCCAAATGGGCTACTAATTGCATTTTCTTTATTTACAATAAGTTGAGCTTGCCTTTAACTAATCAGCTGTGTGCTCATTCAACAAGATCGATAGCAGCTTCTTCAGCCTTTCATTCCAGTGCCTACATGGATGATATTTGTGCAGCAGCAACTTGGGCTTTACCTCACACCTCCATCTCTCATTACAAACTAGACTTAGATGATGTTCGTGTTTCACTGTTGCAGTCATTACATTTGGGTAATCTGCTTGCAGGTTGCCCTCAGTCGGCCTGATTAACAAAGTCTTGGGTTCTGCGTTGGTTGCTGTCCCTTCTTCCATGACGTCAGGTGTATAAAACATGCAGCCGATGCAATTACATCAGTCTTTCTTGCCGTGTGGTGCCCGAAACAGAAGCAGTTCGCAAGTGCCGGTCGACCGACTCCTGAAATTTTAGTTTTTGAGTTTCAGAACCAAAGTCTTCACCTAAAAAGCTAAGTACCCCGTTGGGGAAACTTTTTCTTGCTCCTTCCCGATGTCAGAAAAAGTTAATAATTGCATTACTTGTGGAAAGCAAATATCTCATAAAGATTTTCATTCGTACTGTATTCCTTGCCTAGGCCCTGACCACGACGTACCTTGTTGTCGGTTTTGTGCTTTATTTAATCAGTGCACTATCCATCATCGGTATATTTTTGCCTCTAAATATTTCGGTTCTCGGTTTAATTATCCAGAAATGTCGTCAGTTAGCCATCCAACTACCTGAATTCTGAAAAAACGCAAAGATAAAGACAGAGGCAGGCCGCTGAGGTCCAAAACTGCCGATGACGCTTCTCCTAAGCCAGCCGCCAGTTCGCCGGTACTCAGTGAGGCGCTTTCGCAGCCCCTGATACTCGCTACTTCTGATTCGCAGGTCTCTACTGAGACCCATTCGGTGTCCGGTATGCCGCGAGATACTTCAACTATGGAACCCGTGGATGTCTCTAACTTAGATGGGTCCGGAGCCGCTGGGTAGGCACCGGCTTCTGAGGATGTATTCAGGCCTACGGACCTGCATATTAAATCCACGCCTCCTTCATTAATAAGGCCTAAAATCTCGATCCATGTCTAAAAAACTGACGTCCAGGCCACATGTTCAGGCCTCTAGGCCTAAACAAAAAAAAATGATAAAAATGGCTGAAGATGTACTAACTCTAAACAGAGGTAGTCAACCCCCCCCACCAAGAGGCCTAGGGCTGAGCTTGATTATGAATCCTCTGATCACGATTCTGTTTTTTCCTGACTCTTTTGATTACCTGGATTTGTCCTTAGCTACGTATGAGGATTCTGATGCAGAGGACTCTATTCCCTCTGCTTCCCCACCAGAGGATTTTTCTTTTGGGGAAACATTACATACTCTGAGGGAGCATTTTCACTGGGAAAGCCAGGAATTTTCTGATTCAAAAAAGAGACTTAGGAATTTTCTTCTCCTACCTCAGCATAGGCCTTTGGCTATTCCTCCTGGACTAGACATTGTTGATGATGCTTTTTCGGAATCCAGTTTGGCCCCTGATTCCCTGCCTCCTGCACCCAGTAAACCTGTCAGATACTACAGGGTCCCTGGGTGCCATAAGTTCCTTTTCGAAAATCGTATTGCACATCAAGAGACTATTTCACAGGGGCCCAAGGGCATTAAGGCTTCTACTGCTAAAAATCCTACCCCTGCTGGTAGAGACTCCAGGGCGCTGGATAGATGGGATAAAAAGATTTATACTTCAGCAGCCTTGGCAATTAGAGCTTTAAACTGCCAATTTCATATGTTAAAATATCAGCAACATGTTATTGGACTGCTTAAACAGAAAATGATGTTGATTCCTGACTGTATGGAAAATAAAGACTTACAAGATTTAAAGCATTCTGCTGAACAAGTTGGAAAACATACTTTGCAATGTGGTTTTGATTCTTTAGAGGCCTCTTGCAGGACTGCTGTTACTGGGTCTGTGTTTAGAAGGCATGCTTGGCTTAAGGAGCAAACTCTGCCAGATCATGTTAAAGCTAAATTGTTGGATGCTCCCTTAAATCAGGACTGCCTGTGTGGCAACAAGCCTGAAGAAGTTCTTAAAAAGATGGAAGATAAAGCTAAATCTATGCAAACTGTTAAAGATTTTTTACAAGTTCTGCCTCCTAGTAGACACTGGCCTTCTAAGAATTGGTCCTTTCCAACCCCTTCCAGGTCTTCTCAAGCCAAACCCAGACACAGCAAAAACTCCAGGTTTTAGTCCCAGGGGAAACACAGAACTAAGCAGTGGGGGGCCTCCACTTCCAAATCTGGAAATAAGACTCCTTCCTATGGTAAACTGTCACAATGACTTCCTTTTAAAATTTCCAAGCACTTATCAACTGACTGCCCCTTTGGGGGGAAAGATTGCTCTTTATTCCAAGAATTGGGAACTCATTACCCAGGACAAATGGGTTTTAAATATAATGTCCCAGGGATACAGATTTCACTAACACACATTGCCCACACCAAGCGGGTGGCCGGACCTACCCCCAAATCAGAGGACAGAGGCCCAAAAACAAGTACTTTCTCTCTTAAGCATGGGGGCTATTCAACTGGTACCAGAAGAGGAAAAGGGACAAGGTTTCTATTTGAGACTTTTCCTGGTACCCAGAAAAGACAATTCATGGCGTCCTATCCTGGACCTGTCTACTCTAAACACCTTTCTGGAGATTCCAAAATTCAAGATGCTGACTCTTCACCAATTACTTCCTATGCTAGGCAAAGACGCCTGGTTGGCAACACTAGATCTAAAAGAAGCATACCTGCACATCCCAATCAGGGAATCCTGCAGAAAATACCCATGCTTCAAAGCAGGCTACACTCACTATCAGTTCTCTGCACTGCCCTTTGGCTTATCTAATGTGCCCAGGGTTAGTCACAAAGTGCCTAGCTCCAGTGATTGCATTTTGCAGGCAAAGAAGTATTCAAATATACCCATATCTGAATGATTGTCTAATTCAGGCAGAAAGCCAGGACATACTTTTGAATCATCTGGCATTTGTAAAAAGGATTCTAACTTGTCTGGGGTACACCATAAATGAAAATATATCACAACTGTCAGCGAATTACATTCCTGGGAGCAAGCTTGAATACAACTTCCCAGATGGCTTAGCTCACGCCAGAAAAGCAAACTCATTTGACAACCTACTTCAAACAAGTGGCCACAAAAACCCTGCTATCTGCAAGGCAAATACTGCAAGCCTTGGGGTTTATGGCCTCCTGCATTCTTCTAATTCCATATGCAGGACTGCATATGAGGAAACTACAGTGGTATCTAAAAAGCCTATGGAGTCAACATTCTCACAGCCTAGAAACAATGATTCCTATCATACCTTACCTACGCCTAGAGTTCCTTAGGTGGGCAGAGGCCTGCCACTAAAACAAGGGACTACAATTCACACCACCCCCTGCCGCCCAAACCCTAACAACAGATGCATCAGACTATGCATGAGGCCTCACCTGGCAGGGAAGTGCATTCAGGGCAAATGGAATCCAAGTCAAATGCACCTGCATGTCAATCAAAAAGAAATTTTAACTGCACAGAATGCTGTGACAGCCTTCAAGGACTGCATTCTTCCAGGACAACTAATGGTAAAAACGGACAACACCACAGTTATGTGATACATAAACAAGCAGGGGGGTACACATCCTTACCCCTCTGCAGACTAGCCATGGCATTGTGGAACACATCCTCGAGCTACCAAGTGCACCTACAAGCCCAATTCCTGCCAGGAAAGTTAAATACACTGGCAGATGCACTAATCAGAAACATTATGGACCCACACGAGTGGAAACTGGAACCAAGGATTTTCAACATTTTGACAAGCGAATGGGGGAGCCCAGATGTAGACCTGTTTGCCTCCCCCAGAACTACCAATTGGACAAATTCTGCACAAGGGCTCCCCACAAACAAGCTTGGAAAGTGGATGCCCTGTCCTTCACCTGGAAAAATCTGTCAGTGTATGCCTTTCCTCTCCTCTGCCTCTTCTCTCCAAGGTACTACTAAAGATCAAACAGGACAAACCAAGGACGATACTGAGTGCACCAGACTGGCCACGCCAACACTGGTGCCCCCTCTTGCACAGTGTGTCACTGCTGGCATCTGCCTTAGACCCCTACCTTTCTATCCCAGCAGGAGGGCCAGATTCTGCACCCTCATCTTCAAACCCTGAACCTGGCAACCTGGCTAATTACTTGATCTCTCTGTTACCATCCCTCCGTAAACAAGTGTTGGATGTCATTCTGGAGGCAAGGAGGCCTAGTACTAGAAAATCTTATGCTGAAAAATGGAAAAGATTCTGTTCCTGAAACCAAACTCAGGGGATGGGCGGAGCAGCACCCAATTTACCTCAGATTATTCAGTACTTAACTGAGATGCTTCACAAGGGCCTTTCCTTTTCCTCCATCAAAATTCATGCCTCAGTCATTTCAGCTCATTACAGCACAGAACCACCTCTCTTCTCTCATCTACTGCTCAAGCAGTTCCTCAGCGGGGCCAAAAACTTAAGACCACCCAGGAGAGCCCCAACACCAGCCTGGGACCTTAACTTTGCATTGGAAAAAACTCACTCTGCCTCCTTTTGAGCTAGCTACAAGTGCAGAGTTGAAATTCCTTTCTTGGAAAACAGCCTTCCTTTTAGCCATCACTTCAGCGAGAAGGGTGTCTGAATTACAGGCCCTTATGGCAGTGGAGCCTTTCATCATCTTTCATGCAGACAGGGTGTCCCTCAGGACCAATCCCTCCTTCATGCCCAAGGTAGTATCCAGTGTGGCTCTTAATCAGTCCATTCATTTGCCAACCTTCTTTTCTAGTCCACAGAACAAAGGGGAACATGTACTGCACTCCTTAGATGTGCACAGACAACTTAGATTTTACTTGGACAGGACTAAACCTCTCAGGAAATCTGAACAGTTGCCGGTGGCATTTGCTCCAGGGGCAGGGGGAAGGCCATTTCAAAGCAAACCATTTCTAAATGGATAGGTCATTGCATTCATTTCTGCTATAAGCACCATGGAAAACCTATCCCACAGAGGATAAGACCGCATTCAACCAGGGCTGCATCGAGCTCTACAGCCTTTCTCAGAGGTGTCCCTACCAGGGACATCCCAGAAGCTGCTACCTGGAGTTCTGTACATACTTTCACCAAGCATTACCATTTGCCAGTTTTCCCTAAATCAAGAGCTGGCTTTGCCACTGCAAACTTGCAGGGCTTTATAGCTGGTCCTAATGCTATCTGATTTCTTCCTCCCATCCTTAGCTTTGGGAATCTACCCAAATGTGATGACTGCAATAGTGAAACACGAAGAACATAGTAGAGTTGTGCACACTTACCATAAATGCAGATGTTCAAGTGTATTCACTGTTGCAGTCCTGGTTACCCTCCTTCCAGCCCCCTGACTTCTTTTGGCTATACCTCTATTCCTTTTTACTCTGCTTAAAGCTTTTTGGTGTATTTGCTTTTTGTTGGAGGTGTAACCTTGTGTGTGTGTGTGTGTGTGTGTGTATATATATATATATATATATATATATATATATATATATATATATATATATATATTTAATGGCGTCGGCTGCATGCTTTATACCCCTGACATCTTGGAAGATGAGACAGCAACCAACTCAGGACCCAAGACTTTGATAATCAGGCCGACTGAGGGCTACTACAAGCAGATAACCCAAATGTGATGACTGCAACAGTGGATACACTCTAACATCTACATTATGGTAAGTGTACACAACTGTACTTTCTCCTTTTAGGAGTTCCCTGTATTTCTGACACTGATTTTCAGAGCAAGGATTAGAGGGAGAATGTTCTGCTTCTCAGGGATCACAACTTATGCTGACAATTCTGAGAAAAGTGTGGCTTCAGATTTCCTTCCAGAAGACTTATCTTTTTCCAAAACCTTATGTAAAATGTTATAGTTCCATGATATTCCTATTGCCCAACAAATGCATTATTCTCTCTGAGAAGGATGGGTAAGCTTTTGACAAATTTAGGAAGAAAGTTTATTCTTCTGCCACTTCCAACATCCAAATTTTTAAACAGCAATGTTCACGTTACAGTTCTTCTGTCTTTTGAGAACATGAAAAATAGTTTTTCACCTCAGAAGAGGCAATGTTTCTTTGAATGCCTGTCTTGTTTCTGTTTCTCATGTAGTTAAGCACACCTTAGTTTTCTTACAATGCTGCTTATATTCTGTCCGGAGCTTTTGCGACTTGGTCAGTCAGAAGATTTAAAGGGTTAGCACTCAAAATCTTTCCAAAGATGTTACATTTTCCCTCTTACATGGAAGTTCTTTTTGACCATTCTGCAGCTGAAGGTGCTTAAGAAGTTTGTGGGGAAAAAAAGTTGTTTCTGTAAATTTTCTGACCACCTTTTGTTAAAGCAAGTACAAATTTTCCTGCCACCTCATCTCCCTTTTTCAACAAAAAGAAAAAAGTCTAGCAGCGAGGTGACAACAAACAGGATTTAAAAAAAAATGGCAGTGAGGCCCCAAAAATGGGGAAAGAGTCTAAAAATAGACTGTCCAAAATAGTCAGAATGACTGTTCTGCCTCTTCATGCTTATCGTCACATCCCCCATCGGCAAACATTTTTGACTTTAAGATTTTCTGACATACGTCATCAGTTCTGTCTTAACTTTTGAACTGTGTACTGCTCCAAGGGTATTTACATAGGGTCTAGTTCCAGTAGTCGCTTATTATGGACTTAAAGGCACTCAGTTTTCTATATTTAAATAATTGTCTTGTATTTGCAGACTCTCTTCCAGTTGCCAAGATTCCATAGAAAGTTTTGAGACTCATCTACTCATTCTTCCCTCATCCCTTCAAACTTAATAGTTTTCCTGGGATGATCACCCCTGTCTCAGGAAGAATGTTTTGTCCTTCAGACAAAATAGAGGTGTTCCAAAAGTTCTTCCTGTCCACTCCAGGTATCTGGCAGGGAGTTTCTCAGGATTTTGGAGTACGTGACTTCTGTGATTGTTTCCCTTGGAGTACATGACTTCTGTGATTGTTTCCCTTGGCCTGACTTCTCGTGAGAAAAATTCAGTGGTACCCATGTCAGTCTGGACTAAGCATCTACTCCCCTTATGTTTTTCAGATTTCCTGTAATGGGTTTATAAGGAGGGAGCTTTGTGGTGGGTAGACCATTTGGCTGCTGCTGTTTTTCCCTTCTGCTTTCTTTTCAAGCTGTCAGAACAGATTATTCTGGTGTGTAGTGTGATTTACAAAAATGAGGGATTTGAAAGGTCTGTGAAACAAGCACAACAGACAGAAGCAAATGTCAGAGAGATGATGGCAATATAAATGCTTTAAAAGCTCTAAATGGTGCCCAGTATCCAGGACCTCAAAGTTAAGGTCACAGTGATCCTGTACATAAACAGGGCAGTACTGCATCTTACTCACTTTGCATATTTGCTATGATAGCCTGGGAGACAGCAACACAATTTGTTTTGACTCTTCGGGCTTCATACATTGTTTCAGAGCTAAAAATGGTTTGGAAAATGCTATTTGTCATCCTGTCTTCCATCTTAGGCAGTGTTCATGGAGTAGTCCAATATCTGGCTTTTATTGACATGAATACATCAGGACTGGTATATATTAACTGGGTTTACCTTTACATCGTCGATCCCAATATGGGTGAAACGGCTTCAGCGAATACCAAAGTGCATACGTCTCCCAACGTTGAATTCCACATAAGCGAACGGCAAAACCTTGCCCCTTTTTTGACCCATGGTAGCACTGGTGTGGAGGTGTGGCACAGCCGGAAATGTCGAAATTCGACATAATTTCGACATTTAATAATTTTGCGGTTTCGGTTCGCTTAAATGGGTTGATTAAGTGGCCGGTCTATCATGTGTGATCAATATAAAGGTAAACCTATTAACTGAGGGGTAATATGTAGCTCTGTCTTTTTTTTTTTTTTTAATTCTACACTTTGTGTGGCCAAAGTAGCCGTACACATTTGATCTAGGCGTACATCCAACTAGAAAAGGCTACAGAACTATAAAAATAACAAGTGTAGTTGTGACTGGTTCATCTTCAGCATAATTTTAGCACTGTTTTTATCATTCACTTATTAAATTCATTGTATGATAAAATGCCAAGTGGTGCTTTTCCTAAACACAGACTAAACTGGTACTGACAATACAGATACTTCATAACTGAATGAAGAGTTTAAACATATATTAGTGTTAAGGCTGTTTCCAGAGCACAGAAGTTCATGTAGATGACCACAGCTCAGACAGCCTGAGTTTGATAAATGGCATGAACACCTGTGTGGTCAGGGGCTGGGTGGGAGTAAGTGGCAAGTGCTGCTGCACTCATCCTGACAGGATAGTGGTAGTCCACAGATAGTGCTAGCAGGGTGTTACATGAAACATAGTTAGATATGTGTATTAACCTTGCTGACCTGTGCCACATGATGGCCTTTACTGGATCAGCTGTTGTGGGTGGGGGGTAAGGCTGTAGTGGCAAGAAAAGATGATGATCTTTCATTCTTGTTTGCTTTCAGTGTATGAATTGGTCAGTTGCAGCAGGACTGATGGATAGAATCCTTTCCATAATATTTTTCCTTGCTGTTCAGTCTTAGCCAGTGCTTGACTGTGTAGTTATCTCATCCTTCTGGAAATCACCTACTCCCAGAATACAGACAGTTTTGTCTGCGTTAACGACACAACTGGTTGACACCTATATCACCTTTCCAATCATCTTCAGACCAAACATTTGATTAACAATAAGGTTAGATCAATACCAAAATGTCTAAGTTTGCAAAATCTTAATGCAGTTCGGTAAATGCATATTTTTACTGATATTGCATTTGTATGATAATTTTTAGTTGAAATCATCAAACAACATAATTTTAACTACCAGATTGTCAGGTAGGCTTTGTTATTAAAAATCTTGAAAATTTAAACCTAAAACTTGTTTATTGTATCTTTAAGAAACACTTGGTGTTTTTCAATGCTGCCACAAAGATAGAGATTCTCCCTCCATATCAAGAATAATCTGAAGTAGTTTACTTCATTTGGTCTTCAACCTGTGGGTTACGGATCTGTATCTGATCCGAGCTGGCCACTTATACTAGCATCAGCTCTGAGCTCCAAACTCCTTCCTTTACCCATAACACACATCCACTGCGTTCCATCCCCAGATCTCATTTGCCTCGAATTGCTTCAGCATCGTGTCTGTTGAGCTCCCAACTAGTCAGTGGGTTAAAACCTTGAGTATCCTGTTTTCTTCAGATTTTGTCAAACAGTGTTAGTATAGGTCCCCTTTCTCCTCCCCTTGCTTGGTGCGTCGAGTTTTTAGAGTTAGATTAGTTTAGAGTAGTTTGTACTGTTGTGTAAGAGTGTAGCTTTCCCTCCCCCCCTCAGTGTTTTTTCTGTATATGAGTGTGGTGAGTGGTTGTGTGTGATTTTTAGAAAGAAACTGCTTTTTTTTTAAGTTTTCTTTCTAATCTAGCAGTATGGCTGAAAAGCTTGCGTTCAAGCGTTGCACAGAGTGTGGCCATAAGTTATCCCGTGCTGATGCCCACACTCTGTTTTGTGTGCTTGGGCGTGGCCCAGCTGAATGTGGACTGCAACATATATGCGGGCTTCAATCCCCGTGCTATAAAAGATAAAAAGGCCAAGTTGGCCATCAAAGGCCTCCTTCAGACTCTGTTTCCTCATCTCTGGCTTTGGTCACAGTGGCTACTGTGGCTGCCTCTCCCTCCTCTCTTCCTCTAGCTTTTCCTCCCTCCCAGGCTGGGACTCAACCTCCTGTAGCAAATCCTGTGGTAGTGGAGCAGAAAAGAGGTAGAGAGAGGGAGAGAGAGTCAAAGACTAGTGAAAAGAGAAAGAGATCTCTGGACCTCACTTCTCCTACCAAGATACCACGGATCCATGACTCCCCTCGGATCTGATCTCCGAGGTCCTCCCTGGTGCCAGAGGAGACACGTCCAGCTTCTCAGGCCTAGATGCCCCGACCTGCCAGGTCGGAGTCTGTGGCCACGTCACGGTTCACCTGCTCCTTGTCTGACATGGATTTGGATAAAATCATGAGGTGATTTATCCGTACACAGATTCAGATGGGGGTCTTGCCAACCCCCCCAAGGAGGTGGGGGAGTTCGCTTCCCTTTTTTCAACCCATATCGCCGCCTCCAATCCAACATTCGGATTCGGAGTACTTGTATCCGTGGTTGGCTTTGGTCAGGGGGTCTGCACCGATGGTACCTGCCTCCTCGATGCCGACAGCTGCCTGGAGCATTTCGGATCCGAGCTGCTCTCGGAGCCAGAGCTTGGGTGTCTGATGCGAGGGAATGGAACCTTTTTCATCAGCTGCAACTTTGGTTTAGGTTCCCTCCCTCGTAGCTCCGTCTACCTTGGTTCTGGCTCCGATTCTTTCGTCGGTCCTGGGGAGACTGGCCTCCTTATTGGTTTCTCAGGAGGTTCGCTCTCCTTTGGCATTCGATGTGGTAGAAAGGGTTCTCTCCGTCAGATCGAGACCCCTGACCACCCCCTCGGACTCCTCCCAGACCTCCTTGTCTCTGTCTACAGTCCCCATCGTTTTACCAGAGGGACAACCCGTGCTCAAAGAGCCCAAGATGGTCCCCCCCCTGAAGAACAAGTGACTTGTGAGCTCCCCCCGCATAGCCCCACAAGAGAGGTACCTCGCAAGCATACATGCAAGAGGAGGCACTTGGACTCCCCCGAGTACACTGACTTAGATGATGGAGAGGGTTCCCCTAGGTCACCTCCTGAGAATGTCTCCTTTGGAGACATCATGGAGATACTGTGCCAGCAGGAAGGTTGGTCTGCCCCCAAACCTTCTTCTGATGAGTCTGTGTTCCTGGAGGCTTTCGGCATGGGCCCATCTAGTTCTTTGGTGTCCCCTCCCATGGATCCTTTGGTGGATCTGGTCACCTTGCAGGCATGGAAGGAACCGGACACCGTGGATCCTGTTTCAAAAAGACCTGACAAGATCCTAAGCCCTCCCGTAGACGGGCCAGCTTGGAATAAGGGTTCTCTCGTAGACGCCATGGTGGTAGCAGCAGCCCACCAAGAAGGAAGTTGCTCAGGAGAGTTCCTCGGTCCACCCTCCTGACCGAGAGTCATGGATGATGGACCTCCTAGGGAAGCAGGTGTATGTTTCAGCTACCTTTTCGATTAGGGCAATTTAACTACTTGGACCATGTCACCGGACTCCAACGTGACCTGGTAAAGGAGCTGGAGGAGTGCCCCCCTAAGTCCATGTTGGAGGATAAGGCTTCGTTCTCCGCGAGGATGGCCACTTTAAAAGCAGTATCTAACATGTCCATGTGACTCCTCTCACATGCTATAGAAGGGGTGGCTGGGTCCGGCGTGTCCATGAGGCGCAAAGCCTCTCAGGTTATGTCAATTTTCCGAACCCTTCAAGGTGTCTTTTGCCAATGCCCCTTATGACAGCTCTACTCTTTGGTAAGACCGGCAAGGAGACATGAGTACAGAGTGAGAAGGACAGGAAGACACTGTCTGCCATTGGGATCCGCTTCTCTAACCCTCAAAGGTCCTTTTCCCAGAACCAGAGAGGGCAAAAGAAGATGTGATTCCGGAAATCGCAGTATTCCTGGGACACTCAGGACTCTCCTTCCCCCAGAGGCAGAGAGGGAGAGAATGGACGCCTGTCCAGAGGCAGAGGGGGAAGAGAATGGACACCTGCTCAGAGGCAGTGGTTGTCCGAGGAACTTGGGGTCTCGAGAACCTTTCTCGGACAGACCCAGGCAGCAACCCTAAGGGGTTGCCAGACTGCTCTACTCTGGAGGCAGTTGGGGGACGATTGTCCTTGCACCTAGTGGCATGGGAGTCCATAACAATGGACCACTGGGTGCTTCAAATCATATCCAGAGGATACTCTATCCCCTTCATGGGATCCTCCGAATCTCCCAGACACCTCTTGGATGTACCACCTGCACAAAGGGATGCAGCAGCACAGGAAATTTCCAAGCTGTTAGAAAAATGAGCCATCGAAACCACCACCCCACCCCCCCCCAGATCAGTCCGGATCGGGCTTCTACTCCAGGTTCTTTTTGGTGCCAAAGAAAACGAAGACTTAAGGCCCATTCTGGACCTCTCTACCTTGAACCTGTCAGTTGCCAAAGAGAAGTTCTGGATAGTCACGTTACAGTCCATCATGCGGTCCCTGCAAGAGAGCGACTGGATGTGCTAGTTAGACCTCCAGGATACTTACTATCACATAAATGCACAGAAGCTCCAGGAGGTTCCTCTTCTTCCGGCTAGGAGTCCATCATTACCAATTTCGAGCCCTACTGTTTGGTCTCACCACAGCCCCCAGGGTGTTTACCAAAGTGATGGCAGTGGTAGTGGCTCACCTGAGGTTTCAGGGGATTCAGGTCTATCCGTACCTGGACGATTGGCTCCTCAATTCTCCCACCAGGCATCTACTCTCCCACACCAGGGGTTATTGCCTGACTCTTGCCCTGCATTTGGGGATCACAATCAATGCAGCCAAATCTCTCCTAGATCCTGTAAAGGTGATAGAGTACATTGGTGCCAGGATAGATGCTCATCAATGCAAAATCTTCTTGACCTCAGAGAGAGTTCAAAACCTGAGGATGCATGTTTCCCTGATTTACCACTCTCATCTCCCAATGGCAGCATCAGTGTTGAGGGCCTTAGGCTCAATGGCAGTGACCATAACTCTTCTCCCGTGTGCCCGATTACACATTAAAATTCTACAGTGGACTCTTGCTGTACAATGGTCCCTGTTAGAACTGCCATTGACCTATCCAATCCAACTCAGTCGAGACTGTCAGTCATCCCTCATATGGTGGATGTGCTCTCTTGACATGTTGGAGGGACGACCTTTTGTTCCAACCCACACTGACCACGGATGCCTCCCATCTCTGTTGGGGGGGGGCATTGTTCGGGCAGGACAGTCCAAGACCTCTGGTCCCCCATAGAGACCAGCTTGCACATAAATGTTCTAAGGGTGAGGGCGGTCCTTCTAGCGTTGCAGGCCCCTCATGCCTGCCTTCCTCTGGGAACGATTGCTATTCAGTCAGACAACATGTCAGTGGTCTGGTATATCAACAAACAAGGAGGGACCAGATCTTTCCCCCTTTGTCATGAGGCCATGAGAGTGCAGGAATGAACAATCTCCACCGGTCGCTTTCTCATCGCAACGCACATTCTGGGATGGTCCAACATTCTAGCGGACAGGCTTTCTTGGACCATTCTTATGCCTTACGAGTGGTCTCTGAATCTGTCAGCGGAACAGATCTGCAGCGAGTGGGTCAACCTTGCTGTGATCTCTTCGTATCTCCTTCCAACACGAAGTGAAGCAAGTTTTTCGCTCTGAACCCCCTGTCGGAGAAGTCCCCCAGAGACGCTCTAGTTCATGCTTGGCCCTCCCAATCTTCTGTATGCTTACCTGCCAGTACCTCTCATTCCAAGGTTTCTACAGAAAGCTTGTCGACTGGGGAGCAAAGTGATCCTCTTTGCCCTGCCAGGTATGGTTTCCCTTCCTTTGGTCTCATCATCTGGCTCCGCCTTGGATCCTAGATCATTCAGGATCTAAATTCACACCCTTCAGGGGTGCCTCATCTGAATCTGGACAGCCTGAAGCTCACAGCTTGGCTGCTCCAGTTCCCATGATTTCTAAAACATGCAGTCAATGCCATTACATCAGCTTTTCTTGCCGAGCGGAGCCCAAAGCAGAAGCAGTTTGCATGCGCCGGTCAGTCGCTACCTGAAATTTTCATTATTCGAGTTTCAGACCTGAAGTCTTCTAAAGCTAACTACCCCATTGGGGATCCCTTTTTCTTGCTCTAACTGATGTAAAAAAAAAAATTAATAATTATCTTGCCTGTGGAAAGCAAATACCTCACAGAGATTTTCATTCTTACTTCGTCACCTGTTTAGGCCCAGACCGTGACTTTCCTTGCTGTCGGTTTTGTGCCTTGTTCAACGCCCGAACTATTCATTGTCGGGCTATCTTTGTTGCTAAATTCTTTTGCTCTTGTTTTCTGTATTCTGAAATGGCTTTGATAAGCCATCCGACTTCCGATCTTGAGAAGAAATGTAGGGATAAAGACAGAGACATACCACATAGGTCCAAAACTGCTGATGACACTTCCGTTAAGCTAGTCGTCAGTCCGCTGGTATTCAGTGAGGCACTTTCGCAGCCCCTGATACCCGCTTCTACAGATTCGCAGGCCTCTACTGAGACCCATACAGAGTCCGGTATGCCGTGAGATGCTTCTTCGACTATGGAACCTGCGGATGTCTCTACCTTGGATGGGTCCGGAGCCGCTGTGCAGGCACTGGCTTCTGAGGGTGTATTCAGGCCTTCTGATGTTAATATTAAGCTGACTACTTCGTTTCAAACTAAAACTACCGAATTTCTCAGTACCAAAGTTCACACTACGCCTAGGAAACCGATGACCAAAGTGCATTCTCAGGCCCCCATGCCACAGAAACAAATGCTTAGAATGGCTGAAGACCTTATTACTTTCATTAGGGGAAGCTAGCCTAGCCTTCCCCCTCTAAAAGACAAAGAACTGATTTTTCTTCTGATTCTTCAGATCATGAGTCCATTGACTCTGACCCCTCTGATTACCAGGACATACCTTTATCACCTATGAGGATTCTGATGCAGAGGATTCCATTCCCTCTGCCTCCCCACCAGAGGATTTTTCTTTCGGTGAAACCTTGCATACCCTCGGAGAGCATTTCCACTGGGAATGTCAGGACTACCCACAGTCCAAAAAGAGACTCAGGGAATTACACTTGCCTCAGCACAGGCCTCTAGCTATCCCTCCTGTTCTGGAAATTGTAGATGATGTTTTCATGGAATCCAGTCTTACCCCTGACACTTTGCCACCAGCTCTCAGAAAACCTGACAGGTACTACAGTCTGGCTCACAAATTTCTATTTAAGAATCCTACTGCGGATCCAGAGACCATCCATTTCCCAATTACCTAAAGGCATTAAGGCTACTACAGCCAAAAACCCTACCCTTTCGGACAGGGATTCTAGGGCTTTAGACAGATAGGGGAAGAAGGTGTACACCTCTCCTACTTTTACCATTAGGGCTTTAAATTGCCAGTTTCACGTGTTAAAGTACCAGCAACATATTATGGAACTAATTAAACAAAAGGTGATGCTGATTCCTGATTGTGCAGAACATAAAGATTTACAAGAGTTAGTGCATTCTGCAAACCAAGTTGGAAAACATACTTTGCAGTGTGGTTTGGATGCCTTAGAAGCATCTTGCAGGGCTGTTGTCACTGGGTCTGTTCTTAGAAGGCATGCTTGGCTAAGGGAACAACTCTTGCCAAACCATGTCAAAGCAAAATTACTAGATGCTCCATTAAACCAAGAACGTTTGTTTGGCACCAAAGCAGAAGTAGTCCTTAAAAAGATGGAGGAAAAGTTAAATCTATGCAAACTGTTAAAGATTTCCTACAGGTACAGCCACCTAGATTCCGTAGGCATTGGCCTTCAAAAAAATGGTCCTTTCCAGTCCCTCCCAGACCTTCCCAAACCCAGGGACAGGAGACTACCAAGACTACAGTCTCAGGGTATGCACAGATCTAAACAATGAAGTGATCCCACCTCAAAAACAGGGCATAGTAAGCCACCATCCCATGGAAAAAGTTCACAATGACTTGTCCTTCATCCTTCCAAGCCTTGCCCAAGTACTTGCACCCTTAGGAGGAAAGCTCGCCCTGCATGCAAAAAACTTGGGAGTACATTACCCAGGACAGATGGGTCTTGAACATTGTATCCCAGTGATACAGATTCTACTTCTACTCACTGCCAACCCCAAGCGGATTGCCAGACCTACCCCCAAACTAGTGGGCAGAGGCCCAAAAGCAAGTGCTTTCTCTTCTCAGTATCAGTTCTCTGCACTTCCCTTTGGCATATCTACTGTGCCCAGGGTATTCACAAAATGCCTGGCTCCAGCCATTGCATACTGCAGGCAGAGAAAAATTCAAATTTTACCCATACTTGGACGATTGCCTGATTCAGGTGGACAGTCAGGAATTGCTACTTCAGCACCTGACATTTGTAAAGAGACTTCTAATGTCTCTGGGGTATACCATCAACAAAAATAAATCACATCTCGCACCCAGACAAAAGATTGTACTCCTGGGAGCAAGCTTGAACACAACTTCCCAGATGGCATTCCTCACTCCAGAAAAACAGATTTATCTGACAAACTACTTCAATCTACTGGCCACCCAAGCCCAGCTATCTGCAAGAAAAATACTGCAAGCCCTAGGGTTCATGGCTTCTTGCATTCTACTAATTCTATATGCAAGACTGCATGTGAGGAAACTTCAGTGGTACTTAAAAAGTCTCTGGTGTCAACATTCTCAGGACCTCGAAACAATGAATGATGTTCTTTATGTTTCACTGTTGCACTCATCACATTTGGGTTATCTGCTTGCAGTAGCCCTCCATCAGCCTGATTAACAAAGTCTTGGGTCCTGTGTCAGTTGCTATCCCTTCTTCCATGACGTCAGGTCGTCATGGGTATAAAACATATAGCTGACGCCACTACATCAGTCTTTCTTGCCATTCGGTGCCCAAAGCAGAAGCATTTAGCAAGTGCCGGTTAGCTGACTCCTGAAATTTTCGTTTTCGAGTTTCAGAACCGAAGTCTTCAACTAAAAGCTAATTACCCCAATGGGGAAACTTTCTTGCTCTAAACCAATGTCAGTAAAAATAAATAATTGCATTACTTGTGGAAAGCAAATACCTCATAAAGATTTTTATTCGTACTGTATTCCTTGCCCAGCCCCCGACCATGACATACTTCGCTGTCGGTTTTGTGCCTTATTTAAACCACAAACTATCAGTCGTTGGTATATTTTCACTTCTAAATATTTTGGTGCTCAGTTCAATTATCCTGATATGTCTTCGGTAAGCCATCCAACTACCGACATTCCAAAAAAACGCAAAGATAAAGACAGACAGGCCGCCTAGGTCCAAAGCTGCCGACGACACTTCTGCTAAGCCAGTCGCCAGTTTTCTGGTACTCAGTGAGGCGCTTTCGCAGCCCCTGATACCCACTACTTCAGATTTGCAGACCTCTACTGAGACCCATTCGGAGTCCAGTATGCCACAAGATGCTTCAATTGTGGAACCTGCGGATGTCTCTACATTGGATGGGTCCAGAGGCGCTGTGCAGGCACCAGCTTCTGAAGGTGTATTCAGGCCTACTGACTTGCATATTAAACCAACGCCATCTTCTTCAAGGCTTAAAACTCGTATCATGCCAAGGAAACTGGCGCCCAGACCGCATGGTCAGGCCTCTATGCCTAAAAAACAAATTATAAGAATGAAACTAAAAAACACCAGATGCTGAATAAAATAATCCAAAGCCAGAGAGGTGAAGTAGAAGAATATTCTGAGGAAGTTTTTTTACGAAAGCGGTCAAATAAAGACAGTTTGTACGCTATTTTTTGTATTATATTCTTCTACTTCACCTCTCTGGCTTTGGATTAAATTATAAGAATGGCTGAAGACCTTATTACTTTAATCAGGGGAAGCCAGCCTTCGCCCTGTATGAGACCTAGGACTGAGTTTGCTTATAATACTTCTGACCAGGTTTCTGAATTTTCTGTTTCCTCTGATGACCAGGATTTACCCTTAGATTGCTTAAACAGAAATCGATGTTGATTCCTGATTGTGCTGAAAATAGGGATGTATAGGATTTACTGCACTCAGCTGAACAAGTTGGAAAACATACTTTGTAATGTGCTTTTGATTCATTAGAGGCATCTTGCAGGGCTGCTTTAACTGGGCCTGTACTTAGAAGGCATACTTGGCTTAAGGAGCAATCCTTGCCAGATCACGTTAAAGTTAAATTACTGGCTTCTCCCTTAAACCAGAACTGCCTGTTTGGCAGCAGAAGTTCTTAAAAAGATGGAGGAAAAAGCAAAATGTATGCAAACTGTTAAATAATTTTTTACAAGTTCAACCTCCAAGGTTTAGTAGGCATTGGCCTTCTAAGAATTGGTCCTTTCCTGCCTCTTCCAGACCTTCTCAGTCCAAACCCAGATCCAGCAGAGCTCCCAGGCTTCAGTCCCTGGGTACGCACAGGACTAAGCAGTGGGGGGCCTCCACTTCCAAGTCTGGGAGTAATAAAACTCCCCCCATCGTAAACTGTCTCAATGACTTCTTTTTAAAACTTCCAAGCACTTCTCAACTAACTGCCCCTTTCGGGGAAAGATTGCAAATGCAATGAGCTGGGAACTCATTACTCAGGACAAATGGGTACTAAATATAGTGTCCCAGGGATACAGGTTTCACTTCCACATGTTACCAACACCAAGCGGATGGCCAGATCTACCCCCAAAACAGTGGGCAGAGGCCCAAAAACAAGTACTTTCTCTCTCAAGCATGGGGGCTATTAAGTTTGTACCAGAAGAGGAAAAGGGACAAGGTTTCTACTCGTGACTTTTCCTGGTACCCAGAAAAGACAGTTCATGGCGTCCTATCCTGGACCTGTCTACTCTAAGCACCTTTTTGGTGATTCCAAAATTCAAGATGCTGACTCTTCACCAGTTGCTCCCTATGCTAGGCAAAGACACCTGGTTGGCAACACTAGATTTAAAGGAAGCATACCTGCACATCCCAATCAAGGAATCTTGCAGAAGATACCTATGCTTCAAAGCAGGCTGCACGCACTATCAGTTCTCTGCACTGCCCTTTGGCTTATCTACTGCACCCAGGGTATTCACAAAGTGCTTAGCTCTAGTCATTGCATTTTGCAGTCAAAGAAATATTCAAATATACTCATACCTGGATGATTGTTTAATTCAGGCAGAAAGCCAGGAAATACTCTTGAATCATCTGGCCTTTGTACAAAGGGTACTAACTTGTTTGTGGTACAACATAAACAAAAAGAAATCACACCTGGTAACCTGTCAACAAATTATATTCCTGGGAGCAAGCTTGAATACAGCTTCCCAGATGGCTTTCCTCACGCCAGAGAAACAATTTCATTTGATATCCTACTTCAAACAAGTGGCCACAAAAACCCGGCTATCTGCAAGGCAAATACTGCAAGCCTTGGGGTTCATGGCTTCCTGCATTCATCTAATTCTATATGCAAGACTGCATATGAGGAAACTACAATGGTATCCAAAAAGCCTATGGCGTCAACATTCTCAGGATCTAGAAGCAATGATTCCTATCATACCTTGCCTATGCCTAGAGTTTCTTTGGTGGGCAGAGGCCTGCCACCAAAACTAGGGACTACCATTCACACTACCCCCTGCTGTCCAAACCCTAACAACAGATGCATCAGACTATGCATGGGGGAGGTTTACCTGGCAGGAAAGTGAATTCAGGGCAAATGCAACCCAAGTCAAATGCACCTGCATATCAATCAAAAAGAAATGTTAGCTGTACAGAATGCTCTGGCATCCTTCAAGGACCACATTCTTCCAGGGCAACTAATGGTAAAGGCAGACAACACCACTGTTATGTGGTACATAAACAAGCAGGGAGATGCACATTCTTACCCCCTATGCAGACTAGCCATGGCATTGTGGAACACAGCCCTGAGCTACCAAGTGCATCTACAAGCTCAATTCCTGCCAGGAAAACTAAATACACCGGCAAACGAACTAAGCAGAAATCTCATGGACCCACACGAGTAGAAACTGGAGCCAAGGATTTTCAACATGCTGACAAGCAAATGGGGGAGCCCAGATATAGACCTGCTTGCCTCCCCTCAGAAGTATCAATTGGACAAATTTTGCACAAGGACTCCCCACAAACAAGCTTGGAAAGTGGATGCCCTGTCCTTCAGCTGGAAAAACCTATCAGTTTATGCCTTTCCTTCTCTGCCTCTGCTCTCCAAAGTACTACTAAAGATCAAACAAGACAAACCAAGGATGATTTTGATTGTACCAGACTGGCCACGCCAACATTGGTACCCCCTCTTGCGCAGTGTGTCACTGTTGTACCCATGGCACCTGCCCCGAACTCCTACCCTATTGTCTCAGCAGGAGAACCAGATCCTGCACCCTCAGCTTCAAACACTGAACCAAGCAGCCTGGCTAATTACCTAATCTCTCCTTTACCATCCCTCAGTAAACCAGTGATGGATATCATTTCAGAAGCAGGGAGGCGTAATACTAGAAAATCTTATGCTGAAAAATGGAAAAGATTCTGGGCCTGGAACCAGTTTCAAGGGATGTGCACAGTAGTGCCCAATTTACCTCAGATTTTACAATACTTAACTGAGATGCTTCACAAGGGCCGGTCTTTCTCCTCCATCAAAATTCACACCTCAGCCATTTCAGCTCATTATAACACAGAACCTCCCCTCTTCTCTCGTCCACTGCTGAAGCAGTTCCTCAGAGGGGCCAAAAATTTGAGACCACCCAGGAGAGCTCCAACCCCAGCCTGGTACCTTAACTTTGTCTTGGAGAAACTCACTCTCCCTCCTTTCGAGCCAGCTTTTACTGCAGACTTAAAATTTATTTCTTGGAAAACAACTTTCCTTTTAGCAGTCACTTCAGCTAGAAGGGTATCTGAATTACAGGCCCTTATGGCAGTGGAGCCTTTCATCATCTTTCATGCGGACAGGGTGTCCCTCAGCACCAGTTCATCCTTCAGTCCCAAGGTGGTATCCTGTGTGACCCTTAATCAGTCCATTCATTTGCCAACCTTCTTTCCCAATCCGCAGAATAAAGGGGAATGGATACTGCATTCCTTAGATGTGCACAGACAACTTAGATTTTACTTGGACAGGACTAAACCAAAGGAAATCTGAACAACTGCTTGTGGCATTTGCTGCAGTGGCAGAGGGGAAGGCTATTTCAAAGCAAACCGTTTCTAAATGGATAAGGCATTGCATTCATTTCTGCTATAAGCACCATGGAAAACCTCTCCATCAGGGGAGCAGACCTCACTCCACCAGGGCTGCATCTACCTCTACAGCCTTTCTCAGAGGTGCCCCTACCAGGGACATCCTAGAACTGCTACCTGGAGTTCTGTACATACTTTCACCAAGCATTATCATTTGCCAATTTTCTCTAAATCCAGAGCTGGCTTTGCCACTGCAGTCTTGCAGGGCCTTATAGCTGGCCCTAATGCTAACTAAATTCCTCCTCCCAACCATAGCTTTGGGAATCTATCCAAATGTAATGACTGCAACAATGAAACACGAAGAACATGGTACAGTTGTGTACACTTACCATAAATGTAGATGTTCAAGTGTATTCACTGTTGCAGTCCTGGTTACCCTCCCTCCAGCCCCCTAACTTCTTTTGGCTATACCACTTTCCTTTACTATGCTTAAAAGCCTTTTTGGTGTATTTGCTTTTTTGTTGGAGGTATATCTTTGTACTTTTATATTTAACTGCTTCCCATTAGGGGGGCTCCTGACATCTGGGGCAAGAAAAACTGATGTAATGGCGTCGCCTGCATGTTTTATAACCCTGACGACCTGACGTCATGGAAGAAGGGACAGCGACTGACGCAGGATCCAAGACTTTTTTAATCAGGCCAACTGAGGGCTACCTGCAAGCAGGTAACCAAATGTAATGACTGCAATAGTGAATGCACTCTAACATCTGCATTTATGGTAAGTGTACACAACTGTACTTTTTGGAAGTTGTGGATGATGTTTTCATGGAAAATTCTTTAACTCCTAATTCTGTTCCTCCTGCCCCCCAGAAAACCTGATAGGTGTTATAGGGTTCCTGATTCACATCGGTTCCTTTTTAAAAACCCTGCTGCTGAGCCTGAAATTATTTCTCAAGGCCCCCAAGGGTGTTAAGGCTACTATTGCTAAAAACCCTGTACCACCTTATAGGGAGTCTAGGGCCTTGGACAGGTGGGGTAAAAAAGTCTGTACCTCTGCAACTCTTGCCATTAGATCTGTGAATTGCCTTTTTCACATGCTTAAAAGTATCAGCAACATACTTTGGAGGCTATTAAGGCTAAACTTGGGGATATTCCTTCCATGTCTGAGAACAAAGATTTACAAGACTTGCTGAATTCTGCCACTTTAGTTAATAAGCATTCACTTCATTGTGGTTTTGACACTTTGGAGGCTTCCTGAAGAGCAGCAGCCACTTGTTCCATTATTAGAAGGCAAGCTTGGCTCAGGGAGCAGGCTCTTTCTGATCCTGTTAAATTTTAATTGCTGGAAGTTCCTTTGCACGAAGACCATCTTTTTGGTAAGAAGGCTTAGGAGATACTGAAGAAGTTGGAGGATAAGGCGAAATCTATGCAAGCTGTAAAAGATTTCTTTCAGGTTCAGCCTCCTTGGTTCAGTAGGCATTATCCTTTCAAAAATTGGTCTTTCCTTGACCCTGTCGACTCCGGCCTTCTTTTGCCTACCTCTGCAGGCCCTGGGTTTTGGTTAGCCAGGTTCGCAATGGTATGGTCTATCATCACAGATGACAAATGGGTGCTCAGTATAGTATAGTAAGGTTACAAGTTTTATTTTCACACCTTCCCTGTTCTAGAAGGGTACCCAGACATACCCAGAACTCTCAGGGCAGAGGTAGAAAATTAAATTTCTTCTCTACTATGGGGGCTATAGAGCCAGTTCCTGCAAATCAGGCAGGCCTAGGTTTTTATTCAGGAGTTTTCCTGCTACCCAAAAAAGGGGGCACCTGGCACCCTATTCTGGATCTGTCTATTCTAAACACTTTTCTGGTGATTCCCAAATTCAAGATGCTCACTCTTCAACAGTTACTACCCATGCTGTGCAAGGATTCATGACTGGTAACTTTGGATCTCAAAGAGGCTTATCTATACATCCCAGTAAGGGAAAGTTGCAGGCAGTTCCTTCGTTTCAGGGCTGGGGAGCAACACTTTCAGTTCTCTGCACTGCCCTGTGGCTTCTCTACTGTTCCCAGAATTTTTACGAAGGAACTTTTTGCAGGCAGAGAAACATTCAAATTTATCCTTACCTGGACGACTGTCTCATTCAAGCAAACTCCCCAGAACAACTAGAAAAGGATTTGGACTTCGTGAAGAACATTCTCACCTCTTTGGGTTACACTCTCAACGAAAAGAAGTCAAAGTTGGTTCTTACAAGGGAGATTGTTTTCCTGGGAGCGAGCCTGAATACAGCCACCCAGATGATATTTCTCCCTCAAGAGAAGCAAGATTCTTTCGGCTTACTTCATGAACTTGGCAAGCATGACCCAGCTCTCTGCAAGGCGCTGGAGCTCATGGCTTCATGTATTCTGATGATCCCATATGCAAGGCTGCATATGAGAAAACTTCAATGTTACCTTAAGAATATTTGGTGTCAGCACACACAGGACTTAGACTTCATTCTTCCCCTAATTCCCTGTCTGCAAATGGAGTTCCTCTGGTGGGTGACAGTCTGTTCTCAGAACAAGGGTCTGCCTTTCTGCCCACCGCCTGCCATCCAGACTCTCAGCACAGACGCCTCAGGTTTTGCATGGGGGGCTCATCTGGAAGGCAAGGGCATACAGGGGACTTGGAGCTCCCAGCAGATTCATCTACACATAATTCAAGGACCTACTCTATCCTGGGACTCTGCTGATCGGGACAGACAATACCACAGTCATGTGGTACATCAACAAGCAGGGGGGGGGACTTGCTCTTACCCCTTGTGCATACAAAGCATGAGATTATGGTCCATAACAGCTTCCATGGGCATAGATCTTATAGCCCAGTATCTTCCAGGGAGGCTAAACTCCTTGGCGGATCATTTGAGCAGGCATGTTCTGGATCCTCACGAGTGGCAGCTGAACAAGGTCATTTTCCATCGCATCACTCAGCATTGGAGCACTCTATAAGTGGGTTTTGTCTCCTGTCACACTCTGCGCCAGGGAGTTTCACAACAAAGCTTGGAGGGTGGATGCCTTGTCCTTCCCATGGGCAGAACTCTCAATTTATGCATTCCCTCCTCTGCCTCTTCTTCCCAGAGTGCTGCTAAAGATAAGGGACGAAAAACCAAAGGCTGTTCTTATAGCACCAGATTGGCCCAGGCAGCATTGGTATCCCCTTCTTCTCAGCCTTTCCCAGGCTCAGCCTTGGTATCTACCCCTGGTACCAGATCTTTTGGTTCAGGAAGGGGAAAGTTTCTTCATCCTCATCTTCAAACTCTGCATTTAACTGCCTGGCTAATACTTTAAATCTTTCCCAACAGGTGGTTGAAGTTCTTCATGAGGCCAGGAGGCCTAGCACCAGAAAATCCTATGCAGATAAATGGAAGAGGTTTTGCTCTGGGATGCAGGCTAAAGGAGAGAAGACACTTTTCATCCTTCTCTTTCCTTCATTCTTGATTACCTAGCAGGCTTGCTTAATGGTGGACTTTCCTTTTCCTCAATCAAAATTCATGCTTCAGCAAATTCTGCTCATTGTTCTTTTGAGCAACCCATTTTTTCTCACCCCTCGATGAAGCAGTTCCTGAGGGGAGCTAGTAATCTTAGACCTCCCAGAAGAGCTCCTACTCCTGCTTGGGATCTTAATTTTGTCCTGGAAAAGCTTACTCTACCTCCCTTTGAACCAGCTGCCTCTGCAGATTTGAAGATTCTTTCCTGGAAGACTGCTTTTTTTGGCTGTTACTTCAGCCAGAAGAGTTTCGGAGCTGCAGGCCTTAATGGCAGTAGAACCTTTCATTATTTTTCATTCAGATCAGATTTCTCTGAGAACTAATCCCTCCTTTATGCCTAAGGTGGTTTCCAGTATAACCCTTAACCAGTCTATTCACCTGCCAACCTTTTTCAACAATCTCCAGAATAAAGGGGAAAGGATTCTGCACTCTCTTGATGTGCATAGACAGCTGAGATTTTACTTGGGACTAAATCCTTTCGAAAATCTGAACAGTTGTTGATTAGCTTTGCTCCTGGGGCTCAGGATAAAGCTGTTTCGAAACAAACCATCTCCAAATGGATTGCTCATTCTATTCACTTTTGTTACCTACAGCAGGGGAAGGTTCCTCGTCAGAGTATTATGACCCATTCTACTAGAGCAGCCTCTACCTCTGCAGCTTTTCTGAGAGGTGTGCCTACTTAAGGACATTCTAGAAGCAGCTACTTGGTCTTCTGTCCATACTTTCATCTACCCTTGTTTTCTAAATCCAGAGCTGGTTTTGCAGGGCTTTCTTACCAACCCTTACTCTGTGATTCATCCTCCCCCCTTTGTCTTTTTCCTGCGCTTTGGGAATCAACCCATATGTTAGGACTGCAACAGTGAAACACAAAGAACATAGTACAGTTGTGTACACTTATCATAAATGTAGATGTTCGAGTGTATTCACTTTTGCAGTCCTGGTTTCCCACCCTCCATTCCCCCTTTTTTCCTAAGGCACAGACTGTATATTTTTATTTTTTGTATGACATGTTTCCAGGGTGTTTCCTTCCTGGGTTAGCCTTTTTTTGGGGCCCCTGACAGTTAAGGCAAAAAAAACTGAGGAAGTGGCGTCAGCTGCCTCCCTTAATACCTGACATTCTGACATCAGTTTTACAGCCGGCAGCAGCCAACATCATATACCGAGGACTCTGGTATTCGGGCCGACTGAAGGCTACCGGGAGCCGGGTAACCCATATGTTAGGACTGCAGAAGTGAATACACTCGCATCTACATTTATGGTAAGTGTACACAACTGTAATTTCCTGTCATTCCTTCCCTAATGACAGAGTTCCTTTGGTGGGCAGAGGCCTGCTACCTCAACAAGGGACTCCTTTCACTCAACCCGCCACCGCCCAAACCCTGACAACAGATGCATCAGACTGTGCATGGGGGGCTCACATGGCAGGCAAATGCATTCAAGGCAAATGGAGCCCAAAACAAATGCATCTGTATATCAATCAGAAAGAAATGTTAGCTGTACAGAATGCACTGACAGCCTTCAAATACCTTATCCTTCCAGGACAACTATTGATAGACAGACAACACTACAGTTATGTGGTACATAAACAAGCAGGGGGGGACTCATTCCTACCATCTCTGCAGGTTAGCCATGGCTCTGTGGAACACAGCCTTGAGCAATCAAGTGCACCTGCATGCTCAATTCCTGCCAGGCAAACTAAATTCACTGGCTGACGACTTAAGCAGAAATGTAATGGGACCCACGAGTGGAAACTGGAACCTAAATCATTCAAGCTTTTGATTCATAGGTGGGGGCACTAGAGGTGGACCTCTGTCCTTCCCCCCAGAACCATCAAGTGAGCAAATTTTGCACCAGAACTCCACACAGCCAAGCAGGAAAGTGGATGCCCTGTCCTTTACATGGGATAACCTCTCAATCTATACCTTTCCCCCTCTGCCCCTCCTGTCGAAAGTTCTAATAAAGATCAAACAGAATAAGCCAAGGACAATCCTGATTGCACCAGACTGGCCACGCCAGCACTGGGTACCCACTGTTGTGCAGTCTGACAGTAGTGCCACCCTGGCACCTGCCTCAGACCCCTTCCCTGCTGTCCCAGCAGGAGGGCCAGATTTTGCATCCTCAGCTGTAAACCCTGAACCTAGCAGCCTGGCTCATTCCCTGAATACTTCACCAGCAACCCTCAGCAAACAGGTGCTGGATATCATCCTTGAGGCCAGGAGGCCTAGTACTAGGAAATCTATACAGAAAAATGGAAAAGATACTGTTCTTGGAGCCATCCTTAGGGAAAGGACACAACCGTGCCCAACTTACCTGAAGTCCTACATTATCTAACAGAACTGCTCCCCAAAGGCCTATCCTTCTCTTCAATTAAGATTCATGCCTCTGCCATCTTCACTCATTACAATACTGAGCCACCCCCTCTTCTCTCACCCTCTGGTCAAACAGTTCCTGAGAGGAGCCAAAAATTTAAGACCCCCAAGGAGAGCTCCCACTCCAGCCTGGGACCTTAACTTTGTACTGGAGAAGCTCACACTTCCCCCCTTTGAGCCTGCTGCTACAGCAGAGTTAAAATTCCTCTCTTGGAAAACAGCCTTACTTCTAGCCATCACTTCAGCAAGAAGAATGTCCGAGCTGCAGGCCTTTATGGCTGTGGAACCCTTCATTATCTTCCATGTGGACAGGGTTTCCCTCAGGAATAACCCATCATTTATGCCCAAGGTGGTATCTAGTGTGGCTTTAAACCAGTCCATCCATTTACCAACATTTTTCCCTAATCATCAGAATAAAGGGGAAAGCATCCTGCACTCCTTGGACGTGCACAGGCAGCTTAGGTTCTACGTAGACAGGACTAAACCTTTCAGGAAATCTGACCAGCTGCTAGTCAGCTTTGCTACAGGGACAGAGGGCAAGGCCATTTCAAAGCAAAGCATCTCCAAATGGATAACACACTGCATCCATTTCTGCTACAACCACCATGGAAAATCTACGCCACAAGGGATCAGGACCCATTTCAATAGGGCTACCTCAACCTCTACAGCATTTCTCAGGGGAGTCCCCACCAGGGATATCCTGGAAGCTGCAACCTGGTAGTTGTGTACACACCTTCACCAAGCATTACCACTTGCCTATTTTTTCTAAATCCAGAGCTGGATTTGCTACAGCAGTCTTACAAGGCCTGATAGCCAGCCCTAATATGTCTGCCTCCACTCTTCCTCAGCTTTGTGAATCTACCCAAGTGTGATGACTGCAGCAGTGAAACACGAAGAACATAATACAGTTTTGTACACTTACCATAAATGTAGATGTTCGAGTGTATTCACTGTTGCAGTCCTGGTTACCCTCCCTCCAGCCCCCCCTGACTTTTCTATATTTTATGGCAGTGGTATTTACTTCTTACTGGAGGTCTTCCACACCATGGAATTGCTTCCTATTTTGGGGGCTTCTGACATCTGTGGCAAGAATAACTGATGTAATGACGTCGGCTGCATGATGTTCATGTTTCAGTGTTGCAGTCATCACATTTGGGTTATCTGCTTGCAGTAGCCCTCAGTCAGTCTGATTAATAAAGGTTCGGGTCCTGCGTCAGTTGCGGTCTCCTCGTCTGTGACATCAGGTTGTCAGGGGTATAAAACATGCAGTCGACGCCATTACATCAGTCTTTCTTGCCGTGCGGTGCCCGAAGCAGAAGCAGTTGGCAAGTGCCAGTCGGGCGACTCCTGAAATTTTAGTTTTCGAGTTTCAGAACCAAAGTCTTCAACTAAAAGCTAAGTACTCCGTTGGGGGAACTTTTTCTTGCTCTAAACCGATGTCAGTAAAAGTAAATATCATTTCTTGTGGAAAGCAAATACCTCATAAAGATTTTCATTCGTACTGTATTCCTTGCCTAGGCCCTGAGCACGACGTACCTCGCTGTCAGTTTTGTGCCTTATTTAAAACACGAGCTATCCATCGTCAGTATATTTTCACTTCTAAATATTTTGGTGCTTAGTTCAATTATCATGATATGTCTTCGGTAAGCCATCCGACTACCGACTTTCCAAAAAAATGCAAAGATAAAGACTCAGACAGGCTGCCTAGGTCCAAAACTGCTGACAACGCTTCTCCTAAGCCAGTCGCCAGTTCGCTGGTACTCGGTGAGGCGCTTTCACAGCCCCTGATACCTGCTACTTCAGATTCGCAGGCCCCTACTGAGACCCATTCGGAGTCCGGTATGGTGCGAGATGCTTCAACTGTGGAACCTGCGGATGTCTCTACCTTGGATGGGTCGGGAGCCACTGTGCAGGCACCGGCTTCTGAAGGTGTATTCAGGCCTATTGACTTGCATATTAAACCGACACCATCTTCTTCTTCAAGGCCTAAAACTTGAACCATGCCTAGAAAACTGACGCCCAGACCGCATGGTCAGGCCTGTATGCCTAAAAAACAAATTATAAGAATGGCTGAAGACCTTATTACTTTAATCATGGGAAGCCAACCTTTCCCCCTCTAAGAGACCTAGGACTGTGTTTGCTTATGATACTTCTGACCAGGATTCTGAAATTTCTGTTTCCTCTGATGACCAGGATTTACCCTTATCTCCCTATGAGGATTCTGGTGCTGAGGACTCTATTCCCTCTGCTCCCCCCCAGAGGATTTCTCTTTTGGTGAAACCTTGCATATTCTCAGGGAGCATTTTCATTGGGAAAGTCAGGATTCCCCTTATTCTCTAAAGAAGCTTAGGGATTTCTTACTCCTGCCCCAGCACAGGCCTTTAGCTATACGTCCTGTACTGGACATTGTTGATGATGCCTTTTCTGAATCTAGCTTGGCCCCTGACTCTCTACCTCCTCCTCTCAGAAAACCTGATAGATATTACACGGTTCCTGACTCTCAAGTTCCTTTTCAAAACTCCTACTGTGGATCCTGAAACCATTTTGCAGGTACCCAAGAGCATTAAAGCTTCTACTGCCAAAAATCCTACCCCTCTGATAGAGACTCCAGGGCGCTGGATAGATGGGGTAAGAAGGTATACACTTCTGCAACTTTGGCCATTAGGGCCTTGAATTGCCAGTTTTGTATGTTAAAGTATCAGCAGCATATTATTGGATTGCTTAAAAAAATGATTCCTGATTGTGCTGAAAATAAGGATTTACAGGATTTAATGCATTCTGCTGAACAAGTTGGTAAATATACTTTGCAATGTGGTTTTGATTCACTAGAGGCATCTTGCAGGGCTGTTGTAACTGGGTCTGTACTTAAAAGGCATGCTTGGCTTAATGTGCAATCCTTGCCAGATCATGTTAAAGCAAAATTACCGGATTCTCCCTTAAATTGGGACAGCCTATTTGGCAACATGGCAGAAGTAGTTCTTAAAAAGATGGAGGAAAAAGCCAAATCTATGCAAACTGTTCCAAGATGTTTTACAAGTGCAACCTCCAAGATTTAGTAGGCATTGGCCTTCCAAGAACTGGTCCTTTCCTGCCTCTTCCAGACCTTTTCAGTCCTAACCCAGATCCAGCAGAGCACACAGGTTTCAGTCCCAGAGGACGCACAGGACTAAGCAGTGGGGAGCCTCCACTTCCAAATCTGGGAGTAATAAAACTCCCCCTATGGTAAACTGTCTCAATGACTTTTTTAAAACTTCCAAGCACTTCTCAGCTGTCTGCCCCTTTGGGGGGAAATATTGCACTTCATGCAAAGAACTGGGGACTCATTACTCAAGACAAATGGGTTTTAAATAGTGTCCCAAGGATACAGATTTCACTTCCACACATTACCAACTCCAAACAGTTGGCCGGATCTACCTCCAAAAAAGTGGGCAGAGGCCCAAAAGCAAATACTGTCTCCATTAAGCATAGGGGCTATTCACTTGCTACCAGAAGAGGAAACGAGACAAGGTTTCTACTCAAGACTTTTCCTGGTACCCAGAAAAGACAATTCATGGCGCCCTATCCTGGACCTGTCTACTCTAAAAACCTTTTTGGTGATTCCAAAATTCAAGATTCTGACTCTTCACCAGTTGCTTCTTATACTAGGCAAAGATGCCTGGTTGGCAACACTAGATTTAAAGGAAGCATACCTGCACATCCCAATCAGGTCTTGCAGAAGATACCTATGCTTCAAAGCAGGCTACATGCACTATCAGTTCTCTGCACTGCACTTTGGTTTATCTACTGTGCTCAGGGTATTCACAAAGTGCCTAGCTCCAGTCATTGCATTTTGCAGGCAAAGAAATATTCAAATATACCCATACCTGGATGATTGACTAATTCAGGCAGAAAGCCAAGACATAATTTTGAAACATCTGGCCTTTGTACAAAGGGTGCTAACTTGTCTGGGGTTCACCATAAACAAAAAGAAATCACAGGTGGTACCCTGTCAAATTATATTCCTGGGAGCAAGCTTGAATGCATCTTCCCAGATGGCTTTCCTCATGCCAGAGAAACATTCATTTGACAACCTACTTCAATCAAGTGGCCACAAAAACCCTGCTATCTGCAAGGCAAATACTACAAGCCTTGGGGTTCATGGCCTTCTGCTGTTTTCTAATTCCATATGCAAGACTGCATATGAGCAAACTACAATGGTATCTAAAAAGCCTATGGTGTCAACATTCTCAGGATCTAGAAGCAATGATACCTGTCATACTTTGCCTATGCTTAGAGTTCCTTTGGTGGGCAGAGGCCTGCCACCAAAACAAAGGACTACCTTTCACACCACCCCCTGCCACCCAAACCTTAACAGAAGACTCATCAGACTATGCATGGGGGGCTCACCTGGCAGGGAAGTGCATTCAGGGCAAATGGAACCGAAGTCAAATGCACCTGCATATCAATCAAAAAGAAATGTTAGCTGTACAGAATGCTCTGACATCCTTCAAGGACCACATTCTTCCAGGACAATTAATGGTAAAGACGGACAACACCACTGTTATGTGGTACATAAACAAGCAGGGGGATACGCATTCTTACCCCCTCTGCAGACTAGCTGTGGCATTGTGGAACACAGCCTTGAGCTTACCAAGTGCATCTACAGGCTCAATTCATGCCAGGGAAACTGAATACAATTGCAGACGAACTAAGCAGAAACCTCATGGACCCACATGAGTGGAAACTGGAACCAAGGATTTTCATCATGTTGACAAGCAAATGGGGAGCCCAGATATAGACCTGTTTGCCCCCCCCCCCCAGAACTACCAATTGGACAAATTTTGCACAAGGACTCCCCACAGATAAGATTGGAAAGTGGATGCTCTATCCTTCAGCTGGAAAAACCTGTCAGTTTATGCCTTTTCTCTTCTGCCTCTGCTCTCCAAGGTGCTACTAAAGAACAAGCAAGAGAAACCAAGGCCGATTTTGATTGCACCAGACAAGCCATGCCAACACTGGTACCCCCTCTTGCGCAGTGTGTCACTGTTGGCCCCATGGTACCTGCCTCAGACTCCTAACCTGCTATCTTAGCAGGAGAACCAGATTCTGCACCCTCAGCTTCAAACACTGAAACAAGCAGCCTGGCTAATTACCTAATCTCGCCTTTACCATCCCTCAGTTAAACCAGTGATAGATATCATTTTAGAGGCAAGGAGGCCTAGTACTAAAAAATCTTATGCTGAAAAATGGAAGAGATTCTGTGCCTGGAACCAATCTCAAGGGTTGAGCTCAGCAGTGCCCAATTTACCTCAGATTTTACAATACTTAACTGAGATGCTTCACATGGGCCTGTATTTTTCCTCAACAAAAAGTCACGCCTCAGCCATTTCAGCTCATTATAACAGAGAGCCTCTCCTCTTCTCCCATCTACTGTTGAAGCAGTTCCTTACAGGGGCCAAAAATTTAAGTCCACCCAAGACAGCTCCAACTCCAGCCTGGGACCTTAACTTTGTATTTGAGAAACTCACCCTTCCTCCTTTCGAGCCTGCTGCTACTTACTGCATATTTAAAATTCCTTTCTTGGAAAACAGCTTTCTTTTTAGCAATCACTTCAACAAGAAGGTTATCTGAATTACAGGCCCTTATGGCAGTGGAGCCTTTCATCATCTTTCATGCAGACAGGGTGTCCCTCAGGACCAATCCCTCTTTCATGCCCAAGGTGGTGGTATCCAGTGTGGCCCTTAATCAGTCCATTCATTTGCCAACCTTCTTTCCTAATCCCAGAACAAAGGGGAATGGCTACTGCACTCCTTAGATGTGCACAGACAACTTAGAATGTTCGTGTTTCACTGTTGCAGTCATTACTCTAGGGTTATCCTGCTGGCAGGCTATTCGCAGTCGGCCTGAATTCCAAAGTCCTGGTCCGGCGTCGGTTGCTGTCGCTTCTTCCCTGACGTCAGTGCGCCAGGGGTATAAAAGATGCAGCCGACGCCATTTTCTTCAGTCTTTCTTGCCGCGCGGTGCCCGAAGCAGTTTGCAGGTGCCGGTCGGCCAACTCCTGAGATTTTTATATTCAAATTTCAGATCCGAAGTCTTCATTTAAAGCTAAGTACCCTGTTGGGGAAACTTTTTTTCTTCCTCCAGACCGATGTCAGAAAAAGTTAATTGTATTTCTTGTGGGAAGCAAATACCTCATAAGGACTTCCATTCTTATTGTATTCCTTGCCTAAGCCCTGATCACGATGTTGCTAATTGCAGGTTTTGTGCTCGATTTAACCAACGCACTGTTAAGCATCGGTACGATTTTGCATTTCATTATGGAGATTTAATTAAACAATGTTGTCGGATAGCCATCCGACTACTGCAAGTCACAAGAAACGCAAGGAAAAGGACAGGCATCCGAGGTCCAAAACTGACGATGAGGCTTTTTCTAAGCCAGTTGCCGGTTCTCAGTGAGGTGCTTTCGCAGCCCCTGACGCCCGCTACCTCAGAGCCGCAGGCCGCTTCCGATCCCCCACGTGGAGCAGACTAGGCCTCTGGATGCTCAAGGTATTGGACACTTGGAAAATATTCCCTCAAATGGGTGCGGAGCTGCTGGGCAGGCATCGGCTTCTGAGGGTGTTTACAGGCCTACACAGTTGTATATAAAACCGACTACAGCTTCAAAGGCAAAGACTAAAGCACCACTAAAGACAAAGAAACAAGTGCAGCAAGCCCATGGACAGGCCTCCATGCCTAAAAAAACAGATGCTCAAAATGGCCGAAGACCTAATTACTGTTATCAGGGGTTCCCATCCCCCTCCTGATAAGAGGCCTAGGCAAGAGACAGAATATGAATCTTCAGATCAGGTTTCCATTTCCTCTGACTCCTCTTCTGAACAGGAATACTCTCTCCCTCCCTATGAGGATTCCGAAGCTGAAGAATCTATCCCTTCAGCCTCCCCTCCTGAGGATTATTCTTTTGGGGAAACCCTGCACACCATGAGGGAGCACTTCCACTGGGAGAGGCAAGACCTACTCAGAATCTTAGAAAAGGCTCAGAGACTTTCTTTTACTACCTCAGCACAGGCCTCTTGCTATCCCTCCTGTTTTAGACATTGTAGATGTATTTTCAGAGTCCGGCCTGTCTCCTGACTCTTTACCCCCTGCACCTGTTAAGCCAGATAGATACTACAGGGTTCCAGATTCACATAAATTTCTTTATAAAAACCCTGCTGCTGACCCAGAAACTATTTCTCAGGGTCCCAAAGGGGTCAAGGCTTCCACTGCAAAAAAACGTATCCCCTCTGACAGGGATTCAAGGGCACTGGACAGATGGGGGGAAAAAGGTTTACACTTCAGCTACCTTGGCTGTGAGAGCTTTAAATTGTCAATTTCATATGCTTAAATATCAGCAATACTTAATGTCACTGCTTAAACAGAAAATGTTAACAAATTCTGAATGTGCAGAAAGCAAAGAAATGCAGGATTTATTGCATGTAACTGAACAAGTGAGAAAACATACTTTGCAATGTGGTTTTGATTCTCTGGAGGCCTCTTCCAGGGCCGCTGTTACGGGTTCTGTCATTAGGCGGCATGCTTGGTTAAAGGAACAGAATCTGCCTGATCATGTTAAAGCAAAATTATTGGATGCTCCTTTACAGCATGATACTTTGTTTGGTGTTAAAGCAGAAGAGGTGTTGAAGAAAATGGAGGACAAAGTGAAATCTATGCAGACAGTTAAGGATTTCTTACAGGTGCAGCCACCCAGATTTAGCAGGAACTGGCCTACAAAGAATTGGTCCTTTCCATTGTCAGACAGGCCACAAAGAGGCAGATACAGATGGCCCCAGAGGCAGATCCCAGCCCCAAGACTCATACAGGCCTAAACAATGAGGTGCTTCTACCTCCAAAGGCGGAGAAGACAAATCACAGCCATACAGGAAACAGTCCCAATGGCTTTCCTCTGCCAGCATCAAGCACTTATCTTTTGGCAGCCCCCTTAGGGGGGAAACTAGCATTTTTTTCACAAAATTGGCACATGATCACCCACGACAAATGGGTCTTGAACATAGTGTCTCAGGGCTACAGGTTCCATTTTCACACCCTGCCCAAGGGCAAAAGGTATGCCAGACCTGCCACACAATCAATGGGCAGAGGCACAAATGCAAGTTTCATCCCTCATGGACATGAGGGCCATTCAGCAAGTACCACAGCAAGAGCAGGGACAAGGATTTTACTTGAGCCTTTTCTTGGTACCCAGAAAGGACAAAGCCTGGAGACCAATACTGGACCTGTCTATTATAAACACATTTTTGGACGTTCCAAAATTCAAAATATTGACTCTGCAGCAGCATCTGCCCATGCTGGGCAAGAAGGCTTGGCTTGTAACTTTGGACCTAAAGAAGGCATACCTGCATGTCCCAATCAGACAATCTTGCAGAAGATACCTCAGATTCATAGCTGGCTCAATGCACTACCAATTCTCTGCACTGCCCTTTGCCTTATCTACTGCGCCCAGGGTCTTCACAAAATGCCTGCCACCAGTAATTACATTTTGCAGACAAAAAGGAATTCAAATATATCCATACCTGGACGACTGCCTGATTCAAGCAGAGAGCAAGGAAATTCTTCTAAAGCATCTGGCATTTGTAAAAAAAAATTGTTAAGTTGCCTAGGGTACACAGTAAACGAAAAGAAATCAAACCTAGTGCCCTCACAAGAGATAATATTCCTGGGTGCCAGCTTAAATACAGCGGCCCAGGTGGATTATTTCATGCCAGACAAACAAGGACAACTGACTCAGTATTTTCAATTGATGGCAACAATGTCCCAACTCCCTGCAAGAAAAATTCTGCAGGCCTTGGGATACATGGCATCCTGCATAATACTAATTCCATAGGCCAGACTGTATATGAGGAAATTACAGTGGTACCTAAAAAGTGTTTGGACTCAACACTCACAGCTTGGAAATGGAAATACCACTAATTCCCTGCCTACAACAGGAGTTTCGATGGTGGGCACAGGCATGTCACCTCAACACGGGTCAGCCTTTTACCCTACCCACAGCCAGGCAGACTCTAACAACAGATGCTTCTGATTATGCCTGGGGAGCACACATGGCAGGAAAATGTATTCAGGGCAAATGGACCACAGACCAAATGCATCTTCACATCAATCAAAAAGAGATGTTGGCTGTATAAAATGCCCTAACAGCTTTCAAGGACCTTCTACATCCAGGACAATTATTATTAAAGACAGACAACACCACAGTAATGTGGTACATAAACAAGCAAGGGAACACTCATTCTTACCCCCTATGCAGACAAGCCATGACCTTGTGGAACACAGCTCTAACTTATCAAGTTAATCTGCAAGCACAATTCCTGCCAGGAAAGAAAAATACTGTGGCAGACAACCTAAGCAGAAACATCATGGATCCTCACGAGTGGAAATTAAACCCACAAGTTTTCAGCATGATAATGCAAAAATGGGGGTGCCCGGACATAGATCTCTTTGCCTCCCCACTGAACTGCCAACTACAAAAATTCTGCACAAGGATTTATCACACACAAGTATGGAAAGTGGTTGCCCTTTCGTTCAGCTGGAAAAGTCTACACGTTTATGCCTTCCCTCCTCTGCCTCTCCTTTCAAAGGTTCTCCTAAAAGCCAGACAAGAAAAAACACAGATGATTCTGATTGCTCCAGACTGGCCCCACCAGCATTGGTACCCAATCTTAAAGAACTTAGCTCAAGGCCCACCTTGGATTCTGCCTCAAATTCCATACCTTCTGACTCAACAAAACAATCATATCCTGCACAGTCAGCTCAAAACCTTATCCATGGCTGCATGGCAGATTCATTAACCAAACAGGCAACAACACCTCTCTCTAAAGCTGTTATGGATGTCATTTTGGAGGCCAGGAGGCCTAGCACCAGGAAATCTTATTCAGAAAAGTGGAAGAGATTCTGTGCCTGGAACCAGGCTCAAAGCCTTGACCCTCTTGTCCCTAACATTCCTCAGATACTACAATACTTAACTGAGATGCTGGCCAAAGGACTATCCTTCTCATCCATTAAGATCCACGCTTCTGCCATCTCAGCTCATTACAACACAGATCCTCCTATTTTCTCTCATCCATTGCTAAAGCAGTACCTCAAAGGGGCTAAAAACATAAGACCGCCCCGGAGAGCACCAACACCTGCTTGAGACCTCAATTTGGTCTTGGAAAAACTCACTTTACCTCCTTTTGAGCCTGCCAATTCAGCAGAATTAAAATATATATCATGGAAAACTGCCCTGCTACTGGCAATAACCTCAGCACGAAGAGTCTCAGAACTACAGGCACTAATGGCAGTGGAGCCTTTCATCATTTTTCACCAAGACAGGGTTTCCTTAAGAACAAACCCTTCATTTATGCCTAAGGTGGTATCCAGTGTGGCTCTTAACCAAACTATTCACTTGCCAACATTTTATCCAAATCCCCAGAATAAAGGGGAGAGACTTCTACATTCCTTGGACATACACAGGCAATTACGCTTCTACTTGGACAAAACAAAAGCTTTCAGAAAAACTGAACAATTTGCTGTATCTTATGCTGCAGGATCACAGGGAAAGGCTATTTCAAAGCAGACCATTTCAAAATGGATAGGACACTGTATCCGGTTCTGCTACACACAGCATGGGAAATCTATACCATCTAACATTAGACCACATTCCACCAGGGCAACAGCCTACCTTAGAGGAGTACCTACCAAAGACATTTTGGAAGCTGCAACTTGGAGTTCAGTGCACACCTTTACCAAGCATTATCACTTGCCTCTTTACTCTAGATCCAGAGCTGGCTTTACCACTGCAGTGCTGCAGGGCCTCATAGCCACACCAAATCCTCTTTAGAACCAGCCGCCCTGACTCAGCTTTGGGATTCTACCCAAGTGTAATGACTGCAGCAGTGAAACACGATGAACATAGTACAGTTTTGTACCTACCATAAATGTAGATGTTCGAGTGATTTCTCTGCTACAGTCCTGGTTACTCACCCGCCATTTACCTCTTTCTTAGCTGGGTCTTATAACTTTTTACACTATACTTTCTATGTGGTATATTTGCTGGTTACAGAAGGTTATGTTTTTACCTTGTGTATGTTTTGTAAGCAATATGTATTGCCTATCTTTTTGGGGGCACCTGACATCTGGGGCAAGAAAAACTGAAAAAAATGGTGTCGGCTGCATCTTATATACCCCTGGCGCACTGACATCAGGGAAGAAGCGACAGCAACCGACGCCAGACCAAGACTTTGGAACTCTGGCCGACTGTGGGACCGCCTGATGGCAGGATAACCCACGTTTAATGACTGCAGCAGTGAAGACACTCAAACATCTACATTTATGGTAGGTACAAAACTGTACTTCACCCTCCCACCATCCCCCTTTTCTTTTGCTGGGTCTTATCTGTACTTCTCTATTCTATACAACCTGTGTGGTGTATTTGCTTGTAGATGAAGGAAATGTTTACTTTAGTGTATGCATGTGTATTGGCATAATTTTTTTTTTTTAGCCTACCCTTTTGTAGACACCTGACATCTGAGGCAAGAAAAACTGAAGAAAATGGCGTTGGCTGCATCTTTTATACCCCTGGCGCACTGATGTCAGGGAAGAGGTGACAGCAACCGACGCCGGACTAGGACTTTGGAATTCAGGCCGACTGCGGGTAGCCTGCCAGAAGGATAACCCTAGAGTAATGACTGCAACAGTGAATACACTCGAACATCTACATTTATGGTAGGTACACAGCTGTACTTTCTACTTGGACAGGACTAAACCTCAAAGGAAATCTGAACAGCTGCTGGTGGCATTTGCTGCAGGGACAGAGGGAATGGCTATTTCAAAGCAAACCATTTCTAAATGGATATGCTATTGCATTCATTTCTGCTATAAGCACCATGGAAAACCTATCCCACAGGGGATCAGACCCCATTCAACCAGGGCTGCATCTACCTCTGCAGCCTTTCTCAGAGGCGCACCTACCAGGGACATCCTAGAAGCTGCTACCTGGAGTTCTGTACATACCTTCACCAAGCATTACCATTTACCAATTTTCTCTAAATCCAGAGCTGGCTTTGGCACTGCAGTCCTGCAGGGCCTTATAGCAGGTACTAATGCTATATAAATTCCTTCTCCCATCCTTAGCTTTGGGAATCTATCTAAATGTGATGACTGCAACATTGAAACACGAAGAACATAGTACACTTACCATAAATGTAGATGTTCGAATGTATTCCCTCTTGCAGTCCTGGTTACCCTCCCTCCAGCCCCCTGACTTCTTTTGGCTATACCTCTTCTCTCTTTTACTATGCTTAGAAGCTTTTTGGTGTATTTGCTTTTTTGTTAGAGGTATAACCTTGTATATTTATAGATTTAATTGCTTCCCATTAAAGGGGCACCTGACATCTGGGGCAAGAAAAACTGATGTAATGGTGTCGGCTGCATGTGTTATGCTCCTGATGAACTGAAGCCACGGAAGAAGAGACAGCAACCGACACAGGACCCAAAACTTTGTTAATTAGGCCAACTGAGGGCTACTGCAAGCAGATATCCCAAATGTGATGACTGCAACAGTGAATACACACGAACATCTACATTTATGGTAATTGTACACAACTGTACTTTTCACGGCTCCTATTTCCACCGTTCTTGGTTTTCTAGCTGATATTTTTCAACATGGAGCTAGTTCATCTACTGTCAAAGTTCAGTTGGCTGCCATCTCTCATTTTCATGTGGGTGAGAATTCTGACTCTTAGACATCTTCCAGACTGTGTACAATCTTTATCAAAGGCACCTTTTTGTTATGCCCTCCAGTCAAAGATCCTCTTCCCCATGGGACATTACTATGGTTCTTCAAGCTTTGGTCGCTCAGCCTTTCGAGCCTGCCGCAACTGCAGATCTAGAATTTTTATCTTGGAAAACAGCTTTTCTGGTGACTATTACCTCTGCAAAAAGGGTTTCAGAATTACAGGTCTTGTCCATCAAGATTCCTTACATGATTTTTTTTCACAAAGAAAGGGTTTCCCTTCAAACCAATCCATCATTTCTTCCTAAGGTGGCATCACCAGTCAATATCAATCAGACCATTAATTTGCCTGTGTTTTTTCCTAATTTTACTAACAAGATGGGATACAAACTCCACATATTGGATGTTCATAGACAGTTACGATCCTATTTACACAGGAGAAAAAATTTCCGTAAGTCTGATCAATTGTTTGTATCCTTCTATAAACCCTTTTTGGGGAACCTCTCTCTAAGGTCACTATAGCTAGATGGATTTCTTCATGCATCCTACAGGTCTATAAGGACTGAGGCATGTCTCCTCCAGGTCAGGTGAAAGCTCATTCCACTAGGTCCATGGCTATGTCTGCGGCCTTTTGGTCTAGAGTGTCTTTGGATGATATTTGTTCTGCAGCTACTTTGTCCTCCTCTCTCTTACGTTTATTTCTCATTACAAATTGGACTTGACTTCCAGAAGGAGAGCATCCTTTGTTTCCGTGGTGCTCTGGAATATCCTTCCATGAGGGCCTCCGAGGAGTTTAGTAGCTGGGGCTCTGTCCCACATGTTGAATACCAAATGAAGTAAACCACTTCAGATAAAGAAGTTATGTACTCACCATAACGTTCCATCTGAGTAGCTGTACTTCATTTGTCTTCAACCGCCCCTCCCTCCTTCCCCCGGACCTTGGCATATGATCAGCCTTTGGGCTGCAGTATAGTACACAAATAAATTTTTTTCAGGTCTGGTAATAGGTTCATAGGCAGGTACTAGGCTGTCTGCCCGAAGGCATTTATAAGCCTAGTCAGAATGTGCTGGCTTTCACCGCCCCCTTAGATTAATTCCCTTTGCCTCTGTCCAGCAGAGCTACTGAAGTGTTCCCGGGGTAAACTTTGTTTCCCATCCACACGTCAAGGTTTCTCTTGAAGATTGTTAGCGAGGAGCTCTGCCTAATGTAAACTGGAGTCTTGTTCCAAAGCATGAGAAGTCTCTGGGACAGGAATCTGTCCCTCCAGCACGTCCTATTTATTGTTGTGGTGAAGTTTAGATCCCTAGAGCGTGTGGCTCGAGGTGATATGGTTTTCTTTAGGTGGAGCATGTCCATCAGTTCTGGTTTGGACATGGCCTTGTATGTCAGGCAGAGATCACCTCTGAGTAGGCGGTATGCAACAGAGTACAGCTGGAGTTTCTTCAGTCGAGCTGCATAGGGCATCTGTTTGAGGCCAGTGATCCTCTTGGTGAGGTACTTCTGTGGTCTTTCTAGCTGTTGCAGGTGTCTTGTAGGGTACATCCCAAATGGGCCGTTGTACTCTGTGATGGGTCTGATGAGTGATGAGAAGAGCGGCACAATGACCTCTCTTGATCTGGATGTGAACCCTTTTGAGATTAGGTGGGCCACATAGAAGGATTTTCTAACCCCTCTGGCAATGTGATTATCTAAGGAGAGATTACTATCTACTTGGGTCTCCAGATCCCTTATTACGTCTTCCATATTTAGGGGACTACCACCTTATGTGGTGGTTTGTGGGTACTTCGTTTGTTCCAAAGGGGATGACTCTGCACTTTTTGGCATTTAGCTTGAGGCCATGATTTTGACACCAGGTATCCATCTCAGTGAGAGTCTTTTGGAGGATGTGTCTGTCAGCTGGAGAGTCAGTTGTAGCCCCTAGTTTTCATTTGTCTGCGAACTTGGTCAGCCATAGTCCTCCTGTGCTTGCCTGTATACCTCTGTGAAGTATATGCCAAACAGGAGGGGGTCGTAGGACTGAGCCCTGGGGAACACCACTTGTAACCGGTTTAGAGTCGGATCTAGCTCCCGCAACTCTCTCCATGTGGGTTCTGTCTGTGAACCAGTTGGCAACTCATCTTGTGACGTAGGAGTTTATGTTCAGGCTGGTGAGCAATGGGGAATGGTGTTGAAGGCCTTTGCGACATCTAGGTAGGCTGTGTGTACCACCTTTCCCTCGTCTATAGCTTTGGTAACTGCTCAAAGAAGTCCACCAGGTTTAGGAGGCATGATCTGCCCTTAGCAAAGCCGAACTGGGTAGGGTCCAGTGTTTTGAGGTTCCAAATGTATCTGTTAATGAGTTCAATGATGATGCGCTCCATAGACTTGCAGACCAAGCTAGTCAGGCTTATAGGGCGATAGTTCCCGGGTCTGTTGTAGCTCCACCTTTGTGGAGCAGAATAATCATTGCTGTGTGCCACTCTATGGGTACGTAGCCTGTGGAGAGGCTGAGTTTGAACAGTGCGTTTAGATGAGGAGTTAGTTTGTCTTTGAGCTCGTGTAGGATGCAGCCTGGGACACGGTCCGGTCCCATTGATGCTGTGTTTTTAGCTTTGGAGAGGACTGTTTTAACATGAGTGTCTGTGATTTCAGGGGCTCTGCATTCTTTTGGTATGGTTATGGGCCCTTTTTGGGGTGAGGGGGGGGGGCTGAAGTTTGCACTGAACTTGTCTACCAGGATGATGTCCTTCAAGGATGCATCTGCAGTCCTAACAAATGGGTTGTCCTGTCGTCAGGCAGCCCTTCGATCGGCCGGATTCCAAAGTCTGGGTCTGGCCTCGGCTGGTGTCGCACTTCACCCGACGTCATCTCTGCTGGTCTTCGGGTATAAAGGCATCAGCCAACGCCATTTTCCTCAGTCTTTCTTGCCGCGTGGCGCCCGAAGCAGAAGCTGTTCGCAAGTGCCGGTCGGTCAGATCCAGAGATTACTACTACCGAATACTACTTCGAAGACTTCTAAAAAGCTAAGTACCCCGTTGGGGACTCTTTCTTGCCTCAGCCGATGTCAGAAAAAGTAAATAACTGTTTAACTTGTGGGAAACAAATACCTCATAAAGATTTCCACTCTTACTGCTTACCTTGTTTAGGCCCAGACCACGACGTAGCAGCCTGTTTAGCCTGTGCTTCCTTCAACCAACGAACGCTTAGGCGTCGGTCGGAGATTGCTGAACAGTTTTTCGGCTCAGATTTTGTGTACATTATGCCGTCGGATCCTCCGACTTCTCAAATTGTTAAAAAACGCAAAGAAAAAGACTGACACTCGTGGTCCGCGATTTCGGCCGAAACCACGGTTAAGCAAACCGCGAGTGTCTCGGTTTCGGCCGAAACCGAGCAAACGAGTCAATCTTCAGCCAAATCCATGACTACTACCGAGGCTCCTGCTACCCTAGTTGAATCGGCCTCTGAAGTTTTGCCTACTAATGTGGTTCCTATAGAATTATCAGACACCATCCCTTTGGATCTCTACCCCAGCACGTGGTGCTGCTAGGCCTCCTGCAGCCATGTCTATTAAAGCCTTTGCCAGGGCTAAAGCAGCCAAAACTGCTAAATCAGTGCCTGTTAAGCCCCCCTCACACAGGCCCAGTTCCAGTTCTCAAATGCTTACTCTGGCAGAGGATCTCATCTCTTTAATTAGGGGATCCCAATCTCACCCAGACAGGGCCTCTCAGCCTCCAGAAAAGAGACCTAGAGCAGAGCCCCCAGAGCCAGTGTCCTCAGATGATTCTTCTGATGACTCAGACATTACAGACCATCCAGAGGCTCCTTTTTCTACTTATGAAGATTCCGATGCTGAAGAATCTATTCCATCTGCCTCTCCACCAGAGGAATTTTCCTTTGGGGAAACCTTACATGCCATGAGAGCAATTCCAATGGCAGGGACAAGATTTCTCAGATTCAAGAAAAAGGCTTAGGACCTTTCTACACTTACCGCAACATAGGCCCTTAGCTATACCTCCAGTTCTGCCTGTTGTGGATGATGCATTTAATGATGTTTGCACTGCTCCTGATACTTTACCTCCAGCCCCTGCCAAACCAGATAGGTTTTACAAGGGTACCGGACACTCATCACCACCTATACAAAGCCCCACTTGCAGATCCTGAGACTATCTCCCAGGGGCCTAAGGCAGTAGCTTCGACCTCAGCAAAAAACCCTCTCCCTTCTGAAAGGGAATCCAGGTCCTTAGAAAGATGGGGTAAAAAAGTTTACACCTCTGCTACTCTCTCAGCTAGAGCTTTGAACTGTCAGTTTCATATGATCCAATACCAAGAGTTTATGCTTGATCAGTTAACTAAGAAACTGTCCTCTGATGACTCCTTAGATAAGAAATATTTTTTAGAAATGGTGAATAACATTCAGCAGGTTAGTAACCATTCTTTAAAATGTGGCTATGATGCACTGGAGGCTTCATTTAGATCAGCCATGACTGGCACAGTTATAAGAAGGCATGCATGGTTGAAAGAACAGGTCTTGCCGGATCATGTTAAAGCAAAGCTGTTAGATGCTCCTATGGATAAGGCCAGTCTATTTGGTTCTCCTGCTCAGCAAGTAATGAAGAAAATGGAAGAGAAGGCAAAATCTGTACAAACAGTTAAGGATTTCTTACAGGTTCAGCTCCCAAGGTTTAGCAGGAACTGGCCTTCCAAAAATTGGTCCTTTCAGACTCCTCTAAATCTCAGAGAGGCAGGAATAGACGTTCCAGAGGCAGAAATCAATCCAGAGGAGGTGCCTACAGAGGACGCCAGTGGCAAGGCAATAACCAGCGAGGCACAGACACAACCACTGCCACTGCAACAGGACAATCACAGTGACTTGACTCTGACACCGCCTACCAGGGAACAAATAGCAGCACCCTTAGGCGGAAAGTTAGCCTTATTTTCAAAAAATTGGCACTATATTACAAAAGACAAGTGGATTTTGCAGACTATAGACCAAGGCTACAGGTTTCACTTCCACACCTTACCAGTAAAAAGAGGAATGCCAAACCTACCTCCAAATCAGAAAACAGAAGCTCTAAAGCAGATAGCTCAATTAACAAAGATGAGAGCTGTGGAAAGAGTACCACCAACAGAACAGGGCAAAGGATTCTACTCCAGACTCTTCCTAGTACCAAGAAAAGAGAAAAGTTGGAGACCTATTCTCGACCTGTCCGCTTAAACACATTCATCATTGTCCCAAAATTCAAAATGCTGACCCTACAGCAACTTCTTCCCATGCTGGGCAAGGAGTGTTGGCTGGTAACTCTAGATCTCAAGGAGGCATACCTGCACGTCCCCATACGACCAAATTGCAGAAGATACCTCAGATTTCTTGCAGGATCAGAGCATTATCAATTCTCAGCATTGCCCTTTGGCTTATCTACTGCACCCAGAGTATTCACAAAATGCCTGGCATCAGTAATCGCTCATTGCAGGCTACAGGGAATCCAAATTTATCCATACCTGGACGACTGCCTGATACAAGCGGACAACAAAAGCAAGCTGACAAAAGACTTACAAAGAGTCATTTGCTTACTACAAGCCCTGGGATACACAGTCAATTTAAAAAAGTCAAGACTGATACCATCCCAAACAAGAACATTCTTGGGTGCGGAATTGGACACAGTAAAACAGATGGCATTCCTAACTGCAGAAAAACAAGAACAACTCCCTCTTTACTTCTTGGCATTAACAAAGCAGAACAAATTAACAGCAAGGAAAGTACTGCAGGCCTTGGGCTTCATGGCATCATGCATAATCCTGGTCCCCCATGCCAGACTACATATGAGAAAGCTACAGTGGTACCTAAAGAATTTATGGTCTCAACACAGGCACAGCTTAGAAACCGAAATACCACTAATCCCATGCCTGAAACAAGAGTTCCTATGGTGGGCTCAAGCATGCCAGTCAAACCCAGGCTTGCCCTTCCACAACTTTCAAGCAAGCCAAACCATCACAACGGATGCCTCAGACCTAGGTTGGGGGCACACATGCTGGACAAATGCATACAAGGATTATGGACTCCAGACCAGCTGCACCTGCACATAAATCAAAAAGAAATGCTGGCAGTAAAACTAGCAATCCAGAATTTCAGACCATTCCTCAAAGAAGGCCATTTAATGATAAGGACAGACAACACCACAGTCATGTGGTACATCAACAAACAGGGAGGCACTCATTCATACCCCCTATGCAGAATGACTCTGGACCTTTGGAATATGGCTCTGAGCTACAACATCCAGTTACAGGCAATATTTGTACCAGGAAAAGAAAACATCCAAGCAGACATGTTAAGCAGAACTACCTCGGATGCTCACGAATGGATGCTACACCCGGACATCTTCAAGGCCATCACAGAGAAATGGGGAATGCCACAAATAGACCTATTCGCATCCCCACTCAATCACCAGCTCAAGAAATTCTGCACAAGGACATACCACCCACTTGCATGGAAGGTGGACTCTCTATCCTTCAGTTGGAAAGGCCTGACAGCATATGCATTTCCACCTCTTCCTTTGATGCACAAGGTACTACTGAAAATCAAAGAGGAACGTCCAAGGATAATTCTGATAGCTCCAAATTGGCCAAGACAACACTGGTATCCATTGCTGAGGAGCATGTCCCGGGGGAGAACGTGGACACTACCCCTGATGCCTTTGATGTCAACTCAGAATGACTACAACATCATGCATCCAAACCTAAAAACTCTGCAACTGACTGCCTGGAACATTACATAACAGCAACTAACCCAGATTTATCCCAAAGGGTTAAAGACATTATCCTTGAGGCCCGCAGACCTTCAACAAGAAGGAACTATGCAGGAAAATGGAAAAGGTTTGTCATTTGGAGTACTGAAAGAGGAAAAGATGTGTCAAAGATAGATATTGCTAACATCCTGGAGTACTTGGCAGAGCTTCTCCATACAGGCCTGTCCTATTCCTCCATCAAGATACATGCATCAGCTATTTCTGCAGAATACAGCTTGATCCCCTGTCTTCTCACATCCTCTACTCAGGCAGTTCCTCAGAGGAATCAAGAATGTAAAACCTCCTAGGAAACCACCATTACCAGCATGGGACTTGAACTTTGTGCTAGAAAAATTGACACTCCCTCCATTTGAACCAGCAGCAACAGCAGATCTTCAACACCTATCCTGGAAAACTGCTTTCCTACTGGCAATTACTTCAGCAAGAAGGGTTTCGGAACTACAGGCCTTAATGGCAGTACAACCCTTCCTAATCTTCCATCAAGATAGTGTCCATGCGAACTAATCCTACATTTATGCCTAAGGTGGTATCCAGAGTGTCTCTAAACCAGGCAATCCACCTACCTACCTTCTTTCCCAATCCACAGAACAGGGGGGAAAGACTACTGCATACCTTGGATGTACATAGACAGTTGCGCTACTACCTGGACAGAACCAAGGGCAATAGAAAAACTGACCAGCTTTTAGTAGCTTATGCAACAGGAAGGGAAGGAAAAGCAATTTCCAAACAGACAATCTCCAAGTGGATAGGAAATTGCATAAGATTCTGTTACTCCTACCATGGAAAGCAAATTCCACAGAACATAAGACCTCACTCTACAAGGGCTGCAGCCACTACCACAGCTTTCTTACGAGGAGTGGCTACCAAGGACATTATTGAGGCGGCTACTTGGACCTCCGTGCATACATTTGCCAAGCATTACAACTTACCTCTATACTCTAGATCCCGAGCAGGGTTTGCCACTGCTGTATTGCAAGGGATCCTAACTACACCATAATTCTACTTCCTCCTCCCCTAGTTTGGCTATGGTATTCTACCCATTTGTTAGGACTGCAGATGCATCCTTGAAGGACATAGTACAGTTTTGTACCTACCATAAATGTAGATGTCCGAACAAGATAGCATCTGCAGTCAGGATTACCCACCTTCCTTCCCCTCTGTGGTACTCCTAGGGAATTTACCCTCCTAATAGCTAGCTAGGGGGGGATCTCTTATGGTGTATTTGTTTGTATATATGTACATACATGCTTATTTTTTGTGTTTGCCTACTATTTTTTTTGGAAACATTGGCATTTATCCAAAATTTAGTTTTCCAAGAGGGCAACTGGCATCTGGGGCAAGAAACACTGAGGAAAATGGCGTTGGCTGATGCCTTTATACCCGAAGACCAGCAGAGATGACGTCGGGTGAAGTGCGACACCAGCCAAGGCCAGACCCAGACTTTGGAATCCGGCCGACCGAAGGGCTGCCTGACGACAGGACAACCCATTTGTTAGGACTGCAGATGCTATCCTGTTCGGACATCTACATTTATGGTAGGTACAAAACTGTACTTTGGTGATATCTGTTGGTTCAGTGTATTTTGTGCCATTCTGCACTAACTCTGAGCAGATCCGAGCATTGCCACTTAGATTCTTGACATAGCTAAAGAATGCCTTGTGGTCAACTTTGTAGTCCGTATAAGGTTCAGCAGACTCAATCTGGGGATGGAAGGCAGTGGAGGTGTATTATGGGTAAGGGGAGGAGTTTGGAGCTCAGAGCTGATGCTAGTGTAAGTGACCGGCTCGGATCCGATACGGCTCCGTAACCCACAGGTTGAAGACAAATGAAGTACAACTACTCAGATGGAACGTTATAGTGAGTACATAACTTCTTTTTTTCTGCCACCACATCTGTAACAGGGTAGCAAAGTTATTTCCTCCCTGTTAGGCTGTTATAGAAATTTTATTCAGCCTTTCCATTATTGTGTATTCTCTACCAAGTCCAATTTTGGTCATTTTCCAGTCACCATTCATGCGTATTAGCTAGTTGTAAACTGCAATGGGGTCTATTCATACACAGAAGTATCAGTCGATTGTGTGGGTCCTCTGTCCTTTACAGCTGTATAGTGTCTGCATAGAAAATGCAGAAAAAGTATGACATACCAGCAAATAGTGTTGCTGCTTCATACTAAGAGGTTCTCCACTAGATTATGCGCTGGTGTGCCTTCTGTTTGAAATGTCTGCATGCCCCCGCATGCACTTTTTATTGTTCCTCTTTCCTTCCAAAATGATGCAGAAGGTAAATTCGATTTCTGCAGATTGCCCAAAGGTGTGAGTGAAAATGCTTTCTGTATTAAGCTGTCACTCTGGACAGAATGGATTTCACTGCCTTTCACCCCATAGCTGCCCATATAGTCCCTGGCATACCTCGAATCCCTGTAAAGGATAAAGTGGGTTATTGGAAAATGGATGCACAAATACACAGAATCTGAACACGACGACTGCACTAATTTAATATCTTTTTGGGGGGTTCACAGTCTGTTGTGATAAGGTACGCAAATTAATAACAGAGTTTTATCTGTTTATTATCAAAATGTGGAAAATCAAAACAATTTTCCACTTTTTGGTTGAATTTGTTATCTGAATTTGATAATACAGAATTACCAAAATGTTGGAAATGGTAACCACAGAATCGACATTCAAACACTGGAAGTTCCAGTATCAAAATTCTGTGTTACTGGTAATGTTTTTGCAGGGGTACAAGTCTCCTTTCACCCTCCATGTGGGGGGGCTGCAGGGATGCAAGCTTCTCTCACCCCCCCCCCCATGTGTGGGTGGTTGTCCTCCCCACACATATTAAGTATTCCAGCTCTGAGATTGCACTACAATGAGGAAAAGGGTAAATTTCATGATCCCTCACTGTAGTGTGATCTGTTATCCCAACTTCACTCCCATGTTAGTGAGTGCACACAACCATTCACTAATGAGGATTTGAACATTTCTGGATCGGCATTACAGAAATTGGAAAACATGAATTCAGCCATCCCAGTTTCACGCACGTGTTGTTCCATATTTTGATAGTCAACAGTTTTCCCTTTAGTCTTGAGTCAAGCATAATGCTTCAGGATGTGCAAAGTGCTGCTTTATTCCATAAACAGTGCTGGGAGACTGCCTTCACAACATTTTATATCAGTCTCCCAGAATAAAGAAAATCTTCATATTTTATGCCTTTTCTTATCAATTTCATGCATGCAGAATTCTGATGTTGTATAACTTTTAACAAATCAATATATTTTAAATTATATTCTCTTGTGATCCTCACTTAGAGCGTCACACGAACACTTGACAATATACTTTTTTAAAACATAGACCATCTGGCCTAAGAATCTTATCCTTTGACTTTGTTACATTCAGTACCAGTATGCACTAGCTTTTCAGACATCCTTTTGATCTATTGTCAGCAAAGGATCAAGATTTATTTCAGTTTTATTATTCTGACATGGCCAGTATGGTGATTTGCAGCACTAAATAATGAGTCTAAGTCTTTTCCCTGCCAGTCTATAAGCGCTTTCTTTGTTTGATTTTGTACAGGGGCTTGCAGATCCTGCACGGAAGCAGCTGCAATAGCTGTCTTAGCTTATTCGTCTGGAGCTGTCATCCCTAACTGTCTAGCAAATATTGCTTTAAGACAACTCAATCTGCAGGGGCTTCTCCTTTTATTTTGCTTACATGCCTGTTTCTTAAACCAATCTGTCGTACCTTGGCACACTTTTGTAATTTTATTTAAAAATGCTGTCCTTTCGCTTATTAGTGCATTCCCTGTGAGAGTAAAATCTGTTGTTTCAGCCTTCCCAAGTAACTGTTTTCTTATTTCATCTGAAGAATCCACTATACCAGCAACAAGGGGGCAACAAAAACCTGTTTGCTGTTTGATGGTTTATTTCATCTGAAGTAACTACCCAAAATAGCTGATAACAGTAAAACTTTAGCCAGCACTGGAAAGCCACATGTGCTTTTTTTTTTTGGTATCCAAAGCAGCTGGTTTAAATCTCTCAAAATAGGGTTGTAACGAATAGTTGTGTAAAGTCTTACCATAACCGTAGATGTCCTTCTCTTATATGTTGCAGTAGTCTTTACATATGGGAAGTTCTGCGCCCAAGTGACCTGACCTCCGGCCAGCATACAAGAGCTTTTAGCTACTGCAGGTATGTGGGATGTCACACACATGTGCTGGCAGTGTCAGCCATAAAAGGACGTCCGCCTGTACAATCCTCAGAAATGAAATGCCCCAGTAGGAGCACCAGAGCAAAGGACAAATCTGCCAGCCAAGGAAAAAGCAAGGTATAGGGGAGGGAGGGACAGAATTCTGGATAGAAGAGAAGGGCATCTATGGTCATAGTAAGATTTTAGACAACTGTTCTATGTCCTCCTATTCAGTGTTGCAGTATTCTTTACATATGGGAGAATACCAAAGCTTAGTAAGAACCCTGTGAGGAGGAAGGCACAGAAGAGCTTTCTACAAAGCCATGGAGAATGGCTCTAGCAAACCCTGCCTTAGATCTAGAAATGCTATCCAACTTGTAATGTTTGAAAGTATGAACAGAAGACCAAGTAGCAGCCTCTAAAAATGTTAGTATCCATGCCTTTAAAGAATGCACCTAAGGAAGCCACAGACCTAGTGGAATGAGCCTTAACAGGAGCAGGAAGAGTCTTGTCTTGAACGTCATAAAACAAAATTGCCTTAGAAATCCAAAAAGAAATTGTCTGTTTAGAGACAGGCAAACCCAGAGCCCTGAGATGAAAAGAAACAAATAGCTGATTAGACTTCTTGATAGCCTGAGTCTTATCCAAGTATAATCTGAGTTGTCAGTGCACACCCAAGGTGTGTAAAATCCTCTCACTGGAGGACTGAAGAGAGGGGGAGAACATAGGCAAGTGACTAGATTAAGACAACTCGTTCACAACCTTGGGCATAAAGGAGGGATTAGCACACAAAGATACTCTATCCTTGTGAAAAACAAGAAAAGGTGTAAAAGCCATCAAAGCTTGAATCTTAGAACCCCTCCTAGCAAAAGAACTGTATTCCAGGTACAAAACTTTAACGAAGCTGAGACTGTAGGTTCTAAAAGGACTACAGTAAGCTTCTCTAAGACATAATTCAAATCCCAAAAAGGTGGAACTGGTTTCTTCATGAATGCCTTTAAGAAAAAGTTTCACTTCCAGGATGCTAATCTTATTTTTCTGTGGGGTCCTCCTACTGTTACTTTGCATATAACTAACAAACACACTCGGTCATTCAACATAACACTAAAGAAACAAACAGGCAATAGGCATTCACCGGACAGGAATAATTTAATTGTAAGCGCTTTCAGATGTATAAATTTACAGACTTCAGACAAACATAAAATTAGTAACTGACCAAGTTTAAATAACCATCCACATCAGTGACAACATTTCCTGTTAAACTTTTAAAAAGATAGTGTTTCACTAAATCACAATATAATCACAAAAACATAATCTGAATAAAATTAATTTCTAACCAATCTAAATTTACTATAATTAAATATAAGAATATATATACAAATATATTAAAACATTTAACTATAATAAAATGAATGTACAATTGGTCATTTAACGTCTAATTAGAGCCTTCAGCTTCAAAATACATTTAATGGAGCTGTATTCATTTAAACCGGGATATGTATAAGCATTAGTTAATATTTGCCACCATAATTCTGTCATTTCTAATTCAATAGATACTGGCCCACCTCTAATGTTAGCATGTACTTGTTCAATAACAAGAAACAAAAATGAATGTTCCGGGCAATCAATAATATTTTTTCACAAAAGCGTTACTTAAATCTTTCCTTTTAATGCTGTATACATGTTCATATATTCTCCTCCTAAAGTGCCTATCAGTTTTACCAATATAGAAATTTGAGCAGTTTTGCCATTGGGCCAAATGTACAACACCAGTGATATTGCAATTATATTTACTCTTAACTCTATATTTAATTCTACCTATGGTAAACCTATCACTCACTTTAATATGTTTACATATACTGCAGGAACCACATTTGTACATACCTCCATCCATTTGTAATAGAGGTGTTATGGTCTCAACTAAATTTTAAAGGTTCTGTCCTCTTTTATAAACAAGTTGAGGCACATCTGGTATCCTATTTCTAATAAAGGTGTCCTCTTTCAACACCACCCAGTTCTTATATAGAATACCAGGCACAATTTCAGCCTCAGTACAGAAGGATGTAATGAAGTTCAATGAAACATTAGATGTGTTACCATCATTAGGTAGAACATTTGTATTAGAAGGATTCGTACTCGGACATCCATTACCACAGTGGTCAACATTAGCACTACTGTTGCCTTCAGTTTTACCAAGAATCGGTTTAAACCAACCCGTATTACGTTTGTTACTAACTTCAGATATAAGATTGTCAATCAAGGTGACTGGGTATCCCCGTGCTATAAACATTCCTTTAAGTAAATAACATTCTTCCCAAAAATCTTCATTTAAAGTGGTCATTCAGGCCGCTCTAATCAACTGGCCCTTAATAACAGCACGTTTCTGATAATGGGGGTGAGCCCTGCTGAACTGTGCTGAGCCCTTGTAATCTATTCCGCACTGCCCTGCAGCAATGCCAAAGTTCAGATCTGATTCACAGCACCAAATGATAAGGTACACAAATAAATATCAGAGATTTTCATCTTTTTAGTCTTGAGTCAAAAATAACACTTCAGGATGTTTCAAGCACTGGTTTATTCCATAAACAGCGCTGGGAGACTGCCTTCACTAAATTTTAGATCAGTCTCCCGTAATAAAGATCTTCATATTTTATGCCTTTTCTTATCAATTCATGCATGCAGAATTCAGTTGTTAGCTTTTAACAAATCCATGTATTTTAAAGTATAATATGCTCTTGTCCTCCTCGCTTAGAGCTTCACGTGAACACGTGACAATATACCTTTTTAAAACATAGACCATCTGCCTAAGACTCTTATCCATTGACCTTGTTACATTTAGTACCAGTACACAGTGTCTTTACAGGCATCCTTGCACTGACTCATCCCTCAGTGTGAGTGCGCCAGAACTTGCAAAAGATTTGTGGCACATTGTTTTTCTTTCTTTTCTCCATAGACGTTCTTAAGCCATACTGTCTGCACTTACTTTACCTTCAGTTATCTGTCAGTTCACTATAATTTGCTAATAAAGAGAATGCAGTTGTAAGGCTCTTGAAATATAAAGCTACAGGTTATGTGAAACTATATTTTGCATAATCATGCATCGGTTTTACCTTTTGATTTTAACATAAACGTATTATAAACATTTAATGTGATTTTGACAGTCTTTACGTCGTCCTTGACTGTTGGCTCTGTACCGAGCCTTGGAACTGACTTGGCCATTTATTTTAGCTCGCACCTTCCAGAACTCTCGAGCTATGCTTTACCCATGATGCTCTTCTATAAATTACTTCAGATCTCATTTGCCACTTGTTGTGTCAGATGTGTCCGACCTATATCTCGAACTTTGACTGTATTTACTGTAAATTGTTTTGTATTTCTCTCATTTTTTTCTGTATAGCTTTCCATAGTCCTTCACTATTTCTACCTGCTCCTCTGTCTGACTTTTTAGTGCGCATGTGAGTCTCTTTCCTCTTTCTTCCTTTTTACCGTTAGCTAGTCCTTTTTGTACCATTATTGGTACTTTTTCTCCTTTACTTACTGTTATGGCATTTCTTATTACCATTGCTGGTAATTTTCTTCCCTTTTCCCTCCTTTCTATCTATATAATGAGTTCTCCCTCTCATTTCCTGTGTGTGTGTGTATGTGTATATGTGTGTGTGTGTGTATGTGTTTGTGTGTGTGTGTTGTGTGCTAAGCCTTTTTTCTCTAGTATAATTGACAAGACTTCTAAGAGCACCTCTGGCTTCAAGAGGTGCCAAAAGTATGAAAGAAAGATGCCCAAATTCTGATGGGCAGGTATTTGTTGTTTATTGCCTTGGCAGAGTCCACCTCCAGGAGGACTGCGTGATTTGTCATGGTTTCTCCGTCAGGACTTAGAGCAGAGAAATAAATTAATCTTAAAAGGACTTCTGAAAGGTGAATTTGAAGAGGCCATATCTGCACCGACAATGGAAGCCAGTTTGTCATCCTCCTCTTCCTCTTCTTCCAAGCCAGAAAAGAGACTTCATTCAGTTACGAGAAGCTCCACAGAACTGCCCTAGAAATTGACCATACAACCTACAGTGTCAACAGCTTACTCTGTACCGATAGGCACAGAGACTATTCCACCTCTACAAAAATTTCAGAACAGACATCTGGAGCTTAGTTACCAGTGGCTTTATTAGTACCAAAGCAGTCTACTGTTAAATCTTTACCAAAGATCACATATTTGCCATCAGTGGATCCCTTTACTGATAGGTCACCCAGTAGACCACAGAGTCCTTTCTTGGAACTGAGACCACACAAGTCTCACTCTGTTTCATCCATTTGGTCCACTAAGAGTCTTTTGGAGTAGGACATAAGACTGGTCGATCAGCTCCTGATGGTGAGGGGCTTGCATCCACCTTCGTTTCCAAGCCAACTTGGCACCGGAACTGGTCTTTCTTTTGCACCTTCATAGATTCCTCCTCCAACTCCTACTGAGCCATTGGAGTCCCTGGCACTGGTTCACCTGGCTCCGATAATCTCTGTACTGGCTAGAATTTCTTCTCCAAAACCAAGGATTACCTTGAGCTCTTCCAGTCTGTCAGAACTAGAGACCTCCCTGGGTTGTGGCTTTGTTGCTGGTTCTGAGGGACGGGGTTCGGCGTCGATTCTTTTGGAGCCGTCCATGCCCCTCAGTGCCTCGGCATTCATAAGCTCATCCCGGGCTTCTGCTTCGGAGACAGCTTTCTCAGTGTGAGGTGGGACCATAGTTCCGAAGGAGTCCATTTCGGTTCCGGGCTTCCATCCCTCTATGGGGAGAGCCAGCCTTTTGGATCATGGAGAAGGCTTTGTCCATTGTTGACTGTCCTTGCCACCCCTGTCAGGCCAAGTATCATCCCTGTCCCATCGACCAAGCATCATCCCTGGGACAGGGGGCACAAAAGCCTCAGGAGAGAACAACCTTGGTGGTTTCCTCTTCAGATACTTCCCCGAACCATCCCACTGAGGATGTCCCTACAAAGGAAAAGTGCAAGAGGAAGCACTTGGACTCCCCTGAAGAGTCTCTCACTGAGGACACTGTTTCAATGAAGGGGGAGGTTCCCCCAAGTCACTGCCTCATGATGTTTCCTTCTGGGATGTCCTAGAAATCCTGAAACAGAGTGGTGGCTTGACCTCCTTTCAGCCTTTCTCAGAGGTATCTGTTTACCTGGAGCCTTTTTGTGCCAAGCCCTCTACTTCTTGAATCTCTACGCCAGCTGACACGCTTATTAAACTTATCGCTCGGTGAGTCTGGAAGATTCTGGACTCTTGAACCAATCCCCAGGAGACTTGACTGAATTCTATCTGCCTCTAAGGACGAGCAACATTGGGCCAAGGGTATCCTAGTTGACTCCATGGGGGTAGTGGCAGCCACAAAAAAGGAACTTGCGGAAGAAAATCCTACTATCCATCCTCTTAACAAGGAGTCTAGGGCTATGGATAGGTTTGGGAAGTGCTTTTATGCTTCATCGACCTTTGCTCTAAGGTCTTTGAATTACATGGCACATTTCACCATGTTGCAGAAAGATCTAATTAAAGAAATTTTCAGATAATCTCACAGGAGCAGTAGCTGAAGGGGTTCGAGACAGTTACTTCTCAGCTTGCCACCCTTGAACCGATTGCCAACTCGTCCATGAGGCTTATTGCTCATGAAGCTGAAGGGATGACAAGAGCAGCGGGATCAGGCATAGCAATCAGGAGACATGCCTGGCTACGCTTGTTACTTTGTAGAGCCATTTAAATCTTTGTTCGTCAGCGCCCTGATGGATCATCCCTATTTGGATCCAAAGTGAAAGACACTCCCAGATGTGAGAAAGGTGGGAAGACACTTACTTCCATAGGCGTATGCTTCTCTACTCCTCAATGGCCCTACTGTAGGAACCAGAGAAGTGGGAAGCTGTGGTTCAAAAAGTCCCAAGACCTTTCTAGGACTCGCATGCCAAAGACATCTCCCAGGGTGGAGGGGGAGGTAACGATGGAAGACATTCTAGAAGCATACGTGGCTGGCAGAACCAGGGGTCCAGAGATTCTTTCTCTGGTAACTCCTACCAGCGCTCCTGAATGGAGGCCCAATTGCCTTCCTCTGGAGGCAGTCGGGGGACGGTTATCCCTGCACCAATCTGCCTGGCTACACATGACTATGGACAAATGGGTGCCGGGGATCATTTTCAGAGGTTACATCATTCCCCTTACAACCAATGCAAAAACACAAAAAAAGACTCCCAGAAGTTCCACCCAGTCACAGGGAGGCAGGAGCCATAGAGATTCAAAAACTGCTCAGCAAGAGACATCCAAGAAGTCCTCCCAGATCAGAAAGGATCCAGGTTTTACTCAATTCTTTTTAGTTCCCAAAAAGACAGGTGACTGGAGACCCATTTTGGGTCTCAACCAATTCAACAAATCAGTTCAAAAAACCAAGTTCTGGATGGTTTTGGTGCAGTTAGTACGTCTGTTCTTGGAAAAAGACTATTGGATGTGTCTGTAGATCTTCAGGATGCATATTGTCACACAAAAATGAACAAATGATCCAGAAGATTCCTGTGCTTCCGGCTGGGAGACCGTCGCTATCAGTTCAGAGCATTGGCCTTTGATCTCACTGCAGCCCCCAGGATGTTTACCAAATGCATGGCAGTGGGAATTCAAACGGATATGTCGGTAGTCTGGTGTATCAACAAGCAAGGGAGAACCAAATCTTATCCGCTTTGTCGAGAAACCCTCAGAGTTTGGCAATGGGTGATTTCTTCCAACCACTTTCTAACAACAATGCACATTCCTGGGAGCTCCAACGTGATAGCAGACAAACTGAAAAGAACTATCCTGATGCCTCATGAGTGGTCTCAATCCGACAGTGGTGGAAAAGATTTTCCGGCACTGGGGCCAACCTTGCTGCGACCTCTTTGTTTCCCCCCAAACAACAATTGCAGCAGTTACTTTGCCTTAATCCTCCCTCCTGGGTAGACACCCAGACACACTTCTCCACGATCGGCCTCCAGGTCTTCTGTATGCCTTTCCTTTGATATGTAGGTTTCTAAAGAACACCAAGAGGTCGAAGAATGCAGTAGTCCTCATTTCCCCTTTCTAGCCTAGACAGAGGTGGTTTCCCTTCATTTGGCCTCATCTACTTTGGAAACCTTGGATTCTGGACCCACATACAGATCTGTTATCTTACCCAGAGGGAATGGTTCATCTGAATCTCCAGCATTTCAAGCTCACTGCATGGCTTCTCCAATTCCCATGATTGCTGGGCTTTCTTCCGTCACATCACCAGTCAGCAAGTCATTCTAGCTCATCACAGGCCTTCATCTAGAAAGCTGTACCATATTAAATGGGAAAAATTTGCCAGATGGGCTCTTGACAGTGATATTGACCATTACGCAGCTCCTGTGGATAAAGTTTTAGAATTTCTGACCTGTCTTTATCAGTCTGGCTCTTCCATTTCCATAGTTAGAGAACGTTTAGCTGTGGTATCCAACTTCCATCTTGGTTTTGATGGGTCTTCACACTGATTTCTCATAAACTGTGCAAGGCCTTTTTGAAAGAACCCTTATGCTATTCAAGAACCCAGTGTTCCATGGAATTTACCCTTGGTCCTACAGTCTCTCACCTTATCCCCGTTTGAACCTTCAGCTACTTGTGACTTAAAATTTTTGACCTGGAAAACTGTTTTTACTAGCTATCACTTCGGCCAGAAGAGTATCAGAAATTCAAGATTTGTCCTGCAAGCCCCTCTATTTAATATTTCACAAGGACAGTTTTTCTGTTAGAACTAATCATTCCTTTTTGCTGAAGATTGTTTCAGAATATAATGTCAATCAAACTTTACATCTACCAGCCTTTTTCCCTAATTACTCCAGTAAGGGAGAGTACTGTCTGCACTTATTAGACGTCCACAGACAATTACATTTTTACCTTCACAGAATGCAAGATATCAGGAAATCAGACCAATTGTTTGTTGCATCTTCCTCACTTTCTCTGGGTAACTTTCTAAGTTTAGTATAGCTAAATGGCTTGGGGATTGCATTTGATTTGTTTATAATTGAAAGGGACTTCAACCACCACATCTGTGAAAGTTCATTCAACAAGAGCTGTAGCAGTTTCTGCAATTTTTTATGCCAGAGCTCCTTTAGATGACATTTGTGCAGCAGTTACATGGGTATCTCCTCATGTCTTTGTTATTCATGGACCAGGTCTCTAGAGGACGTGCATCATTCCATTCAATGGTGCTCCGGAATAGTCTTCCATGACACCTCCCAGGATTCAGGTAGCTAGGGGCTCTGTCCCACAGTCAAGGATGATGTGCATGTTGACAAAATCAGATAAAGAAGTTCTCTCTTACCATAATGTTCCATCTGTGTTGTCGAACTTCACTAATTCTTGAGTTCCCCCCTCCTTCTCCCTACCTAAAACTTTTAGTGGACCAAATACTCCTAAAGACTGGCTTCATAATACGGAATTGGATATGGTCTCTTACTTATTGCTTTTATCTGTCTGTCGCTGTTATAGGCAAACTTGATCTGAGGTAATTTACTGAGGTGCATCATGGGTAGAGCCTAGCTCAAGGCTTTTGTAAGGCACAAGCTGAAATAAATGGCCGAGTTGGTTCTGAGGCTCGGAATTGAGCCCACGGTCAAGGATTAGTGAAACTGGACAATACAGATGGAACGTTATGGTAAGACGTATCTTCTTTATTTTGTGAAGAAATTGCAAGTGAATATACATTTTTTGAAGAATAATCATGAGACAATATATTTTTCCTTAACAGTTGTCAAAGCACTTCACTGTTGTTCATGGGGTTCCATTTTTCAGTTGGAGGAAACTATATTTGCTGTAGCTATTTGACATATCAATTATATGCCATGTGCACCTCCCATTTGACAGTTCTGGGGGTAAATGTGTCCCCCATGCAAGAGGGCAAAAATGTACAAGTCAGGGCATTGTCAACCAGTTTTCATCATAGTGCACAGTGTCTTCCCTCCCATTCTACATTACATATAGCAACAACATTTTCTGATATCCTATTTGGTGACTCGTCCTACTACCTCCACCACTCCACCCCCATCATAGCCAAACCAACCAGAGCAGAAGGCCTTGATTGACTATTTTCTGTACTAAATCCATAATAACCTCACAAGCCCCCCCCCCCCATAGGTGATGTTCTCTGCTGAAAGCTGATTTTTTTTCTCCCCAAGTTTTCTTAACCTCCATTTTAGTTTTAGGTAGATTATATAAAATGCATGCCGGTGTAATCTTTCTTTGCCAGTAGCCCATTATGTCCACAAATCTACCATTATTATCTTTTTCCTCTTCTATCAGTATTGGAGCTCCTCTAGCAATTAATGCATGTACTCCCCTTTTCCTTTGCCTCTGATACTATGCTGAATATCCATCCTGAAAGCCTTCATCAAATTCACATGCTCACTTCTTTTCAAATGTGTCTCCTGTAGCAAGTAGGCATTATTATTTCTCTAACTTACTTGCTTACACAAAAACCTATTTAGCCAGGGACATTAATCCAGGCGTTTGCCTATGCAAAAGTAAGAGAAAAAATATCAACTCTACAAATATAATATGTGCATTTGTACAGGCCAGGATTTCAGCTTACTAACTTGAACATGCTTTTGTCCAGCCTTTCTTTTCTTTTTCCTTTGTAATGCCTACAATTCTTAAAACTAGAGAGAAAAAAGGTACTTGTTTACTTTAGTATCTTTATCACATACACTAACTGAAAATGCTTTGCTATATTATATGTGATTTATAACATGAAATATTTTATACAAGCACGGTTAAGAACAACGCTCATTTCACTTGGTTACCTTTTTCTTTCCTTTTAATGTACTTTGACAAGCTTAACTGTTCTTGTAAAGCTATGTTTCACACAAATGTGGTTGATACTTCATAATCTTACATTTATTCACTAATTTCAGTGTTGCTAGTCTTCTTCCTCTTTATCTCCCTCTCCCAGCCGCAAACTCTGGTTCAAGTCCAGTTTACTCCTGATTCTTCTAGTCAACTCCTGTGCTTTTCTCTGTTTCTCAAGCATTGTCCTTTGTAACATTGGAAACGGTTTCACTGGTAAAGTCTCTTTTTGAGCTATATTATCAGAAGAATGAGAGGCAGAGTACCCTTCTGTTTAAATGCTCCCTTTTTGCTGGACAAACTTTGTATTTCCTTCTTAACCTGAGTTGCATCAAAAAATTACTTTAAAACTCCCGGGAAAAAATATTCTGAAGATATCTGGATTCAACAGCTTGAATATCGCACCTGCTTCTTGACATTCCTTGATTGCTGAGATAAATTTGCTTCTTTTGCCTGGTGTACAGTGAAAAATTATTTTCCACAAACACTCCACTACCTCTAATTTTTAATACTTTGCCCTTCTTTCGCAGTTTTGACAATATCAGCTCTTTCTGCATGCATGATTACATCATTGTTAATATAGATCTTGGCTAGTTTTATGGCCGGGGGAGCATATGAACTGTGTGCCCTTTCAATTTACAAAGCCTGCTGCAGAATACCAGCCTAGTTGCTTTTATCTGCTTTCATAAAATGAATAGTCTTTTCCTTCCAATTTCTCGGCTACAGCAGAAAAATCTTTTCCTCTGCATGCTCTGTCCTCTAACTCTACAGTTTTTTTGAAACAGCTCTTCAGCAGTCTCGTACTCATCCAGCCTTTTCTTCATCTGACCTGTGATTTTGTAGCGGTGGTGGTGCTGTGGTAGCATTGTCGCCCCACAGTAAGACACCCTGTTTGATTCTCAGTTAAAGCGTCTTCTGTGTGGAGACATGCGTGAATGGGCATACTTTCGTTGAAGGTTGTGCATCAGGGCTGGCAACTCTGTACGTAAAAATCTACTGCCAATCATTAGCGGACCGGAGTTCCCCTGTGGCGACCCCTAACCGGGAAAAGCCGAAAGATACAACAATCAGTAGATCTGAATAGCTTTTTAAAGCTTCTTCCATTTTTTTCCAGCCTTTTGCTATTTCAGTTGATATACTACTCCAGTGTTTCATTTATTTTAATAAGCTCCGAGTACATTGATTTATTTTTCCTCTAGATTACTGGAAGCCATGTCTTGTACCAAAGCTGGAGCTTGAACTGCTTTTTACTATTGTGGGATTCTTCACAGTCAGTGTTTTTTCTTCACCTTTTCTAGGTGATTTTCTTTCAGGCTCTCCTAAGTTTCCTCTTTGCTGGCATCCAGGCAGTGTACTGAATTTACTAAAACTGGCAGAGTTACTGGCCTTTACCTCTGTTTCTATTTTCACAGTGGGAGAGATGAAATTAAGCTGCTGATCAATGAGCAGACATCTTTTCAGTCCAGTTTTCCAGACCTTTTAATAAAATACTCAGTTGTCTTATATATGTATGTGTGTGTGTGTGTGTGTCATACACACACACACACACACACGCACATATATATATATATATATATATATATATACACACACACACACACACACACACATAATATATACTGTTAACAGAATTGCAGCAATTGTCCAATACCTCATTTTAATGTATTTGTGTTCTTGGATTTTTCACAGTATTGTAAGTCATCCTTCTGTTGTTCATTCTTGATAATTTATAGTGAAGAAGTATTTATCTTGAGAAATTATTTAAATAAGAAAACAGTGTGGTATCAAAATGTAAGTAAGTAGCCCCAGAAACCTCCTAATATCAGTTCTAAATTATTTTTTCCACTGCATCTCTCTGAAGCCTTGTATTCTGGAGCACTATCTACATTCTGTAGGTGATCAGCTTGCTGCTGTTCATATGTTCATGGTTGAAATTTGTGCATTAATAATGTTTTAGAGTCCTTGAGTAATCTCACTGCTTTCAATTATGTATGCAGCCTGAAAACCCCACTCTAATACTTTCCCCAGCTCAACAAATACTCACATTCTGTCAGCTAGGAAACACCTTGAGAAGAGGCAGATATGTAATTTTTAATTTATTGATAGGCCTTCCCTGTTGGCATAAAAAAGTTACATGTTGAATGTTTTGTCCAGAAAAGTTTTGGTCGAAAAATACCTCTCTTGCTCTAGCCTCTAAAGTTGACACTACCTCGTCTTTAAAAAAAATGTTTTCAGATAAGCATGATGATTCTCTGTTTCCCAGCAGTTATGCCAAGTGCTGCTGAGGAAAATAGGTAATCTTTCTCATTGCTGATTATTTTCACTGAAAACAGTTTGCAGAATTACTTTTCATGTATTTAACACAGTTTCGTCCTCCACATTTTGAGACCATATTACTCACTTTTTTCCCCTGACAGCACACTTTTCTAATTCATCCAGCTGTTATGTAGGTGTTGCTGACTTTCCATAAATTGTTGCTTTACTACACAATATTTTTGCTTCAAATAGAAACCTTCAAAATGTCAACTTCATCATCATGGTCTAGTTTATTGCAGGAAATTGCCATTTTAGCACTATCTTTTGGAGCGCCAACAAAATCCAGCCAGCAGAGACTATGGAATTACCCCAAGCAATGTTGCCTTTGCACTTTTCATCTTTTTTTTCATTTCACATCTGCATCCATTTGATCTGTTAACTCTTCCAAAATGTCTATCCTTGGTTTTCGTTATTTGCACTTCCTTTTTTTTGACAATTGTATTTTTAACAAACTACTCTACTCTTTACACTAATTTTATCAACTTCTGTGAAAATAAGCTGTGTTATTTTCTAGAAGCTTAAATGGAGCAGCTGAAGAAGCCTGCCTTCCTGAATTACCGTGAGATTTCCTTCAGCACTGTCAGTTTATTGTGTACCATTTTTTTTTTTTCAAAAACAAAAGCAGTTTGTGTAAAGCAATTTTGCTTCAGTCTGTCAGATTGTAAACCCTTTGATTTTAGGGTACTTTTGTATCTAGTGTGGGACAGTCATTTAATCAGCATCTGTTACTTTTCCATGCCACAGTTTGTGAAAATTGGACTTCATTCAATAGCAGCATGTTGCAACTGTTTTACTTTTTCATTACTGCCTCAGAGAAGCCAAAAAAAAAAAAAGGTCAAAGTTATAATTTTTTATTTTTTTTATATTGAAAAAAATTACTCATGCCTTTCCAAATTGGGTTTTAATCAGCCAGTACTAAAAATGAAAGAGAGCATATTGTTTAGACAAGTTTTCATTTCCCATTGGCTTTTAGGAGAGGCAGAGTTGCATGTTTGCATAGTGATGTCATGACAAGACTGTCAAAAACAATTTCATTTTCCTAGCGTTATGAACTATTTTAGCGATTAGCTAGCAAACCTTAATCCATTTTACTCAATTTTTTCCAATTTTTTTCAGCTGTGTAAATGTCTGTTAAAATATCTGGTAATGTTCAGACTAGCAGTTTGTCTGTCAGACATAACTGAAGCAGAAGTACCTTAAAATACTTTTCTCCCCATTTCCAAAAATCTATGTATTCATATTTTGAAAGGTGAGGGACATAAACTATGTAAGATCAGAACACAGATATCAGATGCCTAAGTAACCCAAATAATCTGCTAGGAAGCACACACTAGAAAATTCCCTTTATTAGCAACCAAAGGCCATTTAGTTTTGTACTCTGAAACGGATTATTATTTTGAGCCCTTTTACTCAAGGAAATATTTATTTAAAATGATAGTAATTGCTCAAGTTTGTGACTTAGGAACATGTTATATTAAGCAAGACCTTGTATGTATGATGTATACTGGGATGCCCTGTTCCTCACTTTACTCTTCTTCATATTATTTCCTAATTTCAACAGAATGTTACTTTGATTAGTCAGGTCTTGAACTGACATTCAGGAAGCAGCTACAATAACTGTATGGTGCTTTCTGCAGCCAGAAATATAAATATTAGTTAAGTCTCCTTAGAAATGGTAGTAGGCAGCACAGATGAGTAACCACTGAGTTTGCAGGGGGAGAAAGAAGTTATGTACTTGCTGCTTAATATTTTGAACCACTGATCTGATCTTCCATGGCAATAGTGCCAAAAAGTAACCAATCACTGGAGAAACCAATTGTTCTTTGTGGGAGTGCCTCATATATCTTCTTTTTATTAGGTTTACCATATTTTTTGTTGACTTGATGTTTTTTCTAGTGAAAAAAGCGTAGTGGGATGTCTTGGTTACAGAAACCTTTAACTTTTGTAAATTCATGGCATGAATCCATGTTCAAGCCAGTATGTTTTTCTTTATATTGCTTCTGATGATTGTCAGCTGTTTTACTAACCTATGTGTATGTATGAACACCAAACTCTGTTTTTGCATTAGTATTGTGTTGATTGCAGAAAATATATATCGATTTTGGTTACGACTTTAATTGATATGATTTATTACTTTCTTAAATTGTATTCCACTATGAGTAACTGGTTTCTGCGCAAGTAGTTTAGCAGCTTTCTAATAATAACATGCAGTAATGAATAGCCATTTTAATGGTGATAAAGTGTTTCAGTATACTAATCTCTAGTAAATGAGAAGCTGTAAGTAATGTTCAAATCTACATCATGTCACCCTTGTGCTATCTTGTTTCTATTAACCCCTCTGGAATTGCACTTTAAATTTTATATGTATTTAACTGTTAATCTAATCTGGATGGTGAATCACAATGGGAATAACCAGATGTTCTTCGTGTTTCACTGTTGCAGTCATAACTGTAGGGTACTCCTGCCGGCAGGCAGCCCGAGGTCGGCCAGAATATCAAAGTCTGGGTCCGGCGTCGGCTGTATCAGCTAGAACCCTGACGTCAGAGCGCATGGGTATAAAGCTGACAGCCGACGCCATCTTCTCCAGTCTTTCTTGCCATGCGGTGCAAAGCAGTTCGCTAGTTGTTGGTTGGCGTTTTCAAGACAGCGTGGTGTGATTGTCGTCGGTCCAAAGTTTTTTACTTCTCTTCTCAAAGCTAAGTACCCCGTTGGGAAAACTTTTTTCTTGCTCCTCCGATGTCAGAAAAAGTTAATTGTGTATCGTGTGGAAAACAAATACCTCATAAAGATTTCCACTCTTACTGTCTACCTTGCTTAGGCCCTGACCACGACGTTTTTTGTGGTCGGTTCTGTGCCAGGTTTAATTCTCGCACTATCAAGCGTAGGTACGATTGGGCCTTGAATTACTTCGGTAGACGATTTAATTATAGGATGTCGTCGGATACTTTACCGACTACCGGATTGCAGAAGAAGCGCAAAGACAAGGACAAGCCTCCGAGGTCCAAACAGGATACTTTGCAGCCGGAGCCAGCTTCGGGTTCGGCGGTCGTCAGTGAGGCGCTTTTGCAGCCCCTGTCGTCCGCCACTTCAGAACCGATGGCCGACACGGACTCACATGGTGAGCCAACTAGGCCTAGTAATTTGTCTGCTGCAGGACCTTCGGACGTCGCTCCTTCAGATGGATCCGGAACCGCTATGCAGGTACCGGCTTCTGAGGGGGTCTTCAGGCCTTCACACATTACTATTTCCACAAAGACAAAAGCCAAGTCAAAGACTCCTGTTAAACCCAGACTTTCTACTCAAGCTTCTTCGGATTCAGCTCCTAAGACTCAGAAGCAATTACTTCGGATGGCTGAGGATTTATGAACTATGATTAGGGGCTCTCACCCTCCTCCTGAGAAAAGGCCCTGACAGGATATCCCTTATGATTCTTCTGATCAGGCTTCTGTATCTTCTGTTTCTTCCTCTGATCAGGATTACTCCTTTCCTCCTTATGAGGATTCGGATGCAGAGGATTCTGTTCCCTCTGCCTCTCCCCCTGAAGATTTCTCTTTTGGGGAGACCTTGCATGAGATGAGGGAGCATTTTCATTGGGAAGGTCAGGATTATTCTGCTTCCAAAAAGAGACTCAGGGAATTTCTCCTTCTTCCTCAGCACAGGCCTTTAGCTATTCCTCCTGTACTTGACATTGTGGATGATGCCTTCTCTGAAGCTAACTTGAATCCTGATTCCATGCCGCCTGCTCCTTCCAAGCCTGATAGATTTTACAGGGTTCCTGATTCCCATCAGTTCTTATTCAAGAACCCTTCTGCTGATCCTGAAACTATTTCGCAGGGTTCCAAGGCTGCTAAGGCCACCTCCTCTAAGAATCCTATACCCTCTGAAAAGGATTCTCGTGCCTTGGACAGGTGGGGCAAAAAGGTTTATACTTTAGCTACTTTTTCTATTAGAGCTTTAAATTGCCAGTTTCACATGTTTAAGTATCAACAGTTTCTTTTATCTGTTTTAAAACAAATTATTTCTACTTTTCCTGCATGTGCTGAGGACAAAGAATTACAGGATGTGTTGCATGCTACTGAACAAGTTAGCAAACATAGTTTACATTGTGGTTTTGATGCCTTAGAGGCTTCTTGCAGGGCGGCTGCCTCTGGTACTGTTATCAGGAGACATGCTTGGCTTCGTGAGCAGAATTTACCTGAACAAGTTAAGGCAAAATTGCTTGATGCCCCTGTTCAGCATGATGTCTTATTTGGGTCTAAGGCTGAGGAGGTTATTAAAAAGATGGAAGAAAAAGCCAAGTCTATGCAGACTGTAAAAGATTTCTTGCAAGTACAGCCTCCTAGATTTTCCAGAAATTGGCCCTCCAAAAATTGGTCTTTTCCCACCTCTGACAGGCCTCAAAGGGGAAGATATAGACGCTCCAGAGGTCGGTCGCAGGCTCAGGCCTCTTACATATCTAGGCAGTGGACTGCTTCTTCACCTAGAAGGGGAGAAGACAGATCCCAAACCCAAAGAAAGCAGACTCAATGACTCCCTCTGTTGGGCTTCAGGTCCTCCTTTCCTGGATGCCCCTCTCGGAGGAAAACTTTCTCTTTTTTACCAAAATTGGACTCACATTACTCAGGACAAATGGGACGTGATTTTGAAAGGTTACAGATTCCACTTTCACACTCTGCCAAGGCCTTCCGGCTGGCCAGATCTGCCAAAACATCAATGGACAGAGGCCTTAAATCAAGTGGACGCTTTATTAGCCTTAAGAGCCATAGAACCTGTTCCACCTTTAGAGGTGGGGAAAGGTTTTTACTCAAGACTTTTTCTGGTCCCAAGAAAACAAAACTCCTGGAGACCTATTCTGGACCTCTCAATATTAAACACCTTTTTTGAAATTCCAAAATTCAAGATGCTTACACTTCAACAACTTCTCCCAGTGCTCTCACAAGATGCTTGGATGGTAACATAGGACTTAAAAGATGCTTACTTACATGTCCCCATAAGGCTACAATGCAGAAAGTACCTCGGATTCAAGGCAGGCTCGAGACACTTCCAATTCTCTGTACTGCCATTTGGCTTATCTACTGCGCCCAGAGTTTTTACCAAATGCCTGGCTCCAGTAGTAGCTTATTGCAGACTTCAGGGGATTCAGATTTACCCCTATCTGGATGACTAATTCAGGCAGACACCGAAGACCTTCTACTTCAACATCTGCATTTTGTTCAACGTCTTCTTCTTATACTGGGATTCTTAGTGAACACAAAAAAGTCACATTTGATTCCTTCTCAATGAATGACCTTCTTGGGAGCTGTTTTGGACACAAGTTTACAGAAGGCCTTCCTTACTCCAGAAAAACGGTTACAGCTGGCTACAATTTTCAAGAACTTGGCAGCATTGACTCAGCTCACTGCAAGGAAATTCCTGCAGGCTCTGGGCTACATGGCCTCTTTCATCCTGTTGATTCCAAATGCGAGGCTTCACATGAGGAAACTTCAATGGTACCTAAAGAGTGTATGGTCTCAACATTGCCACAGTCTGGATACAATGATTCCACTGATTCCCTGCCTCCAGAAGGAATTCCTTTGGTGGTCCAGGGCGTGTGTTTTGAATGAAGGCAAGCCCTTTCGTCTACCTCAACCTACTCAGATCATAACCACGGACGCCTCGGATTATGCATGGGGAGCTCATTTTCTAGACAAATGCCAACAGGGTTCTTGGACAAACAAACACCTTCTATGGCACATCAACTTGAAAGAAATGTTAGCAGTCCAAAATGCTCTTCTAGCCTTCCAGACTCGTTTGAAGCCAGGGCCTCTGCTAATTCGAACAGACAATACCACAGTCATGTGGTACATAAACAAGCAAGGGGGCTCTCACTCTTACCCCCTTTGCAGACTTGCCATGACCTTATGGGACACAGCTCTAAATTTGAATCTGGATCTTCAGGCACAGTTCATTCCTGCAAAACAAAATCTCTTAGCAGACAGCCTAAGCAGAAACATTTTGGATCCTCACGAATGGATGTTGGACCCCAACGTATTCAGCAAGATAACTGCAGTTTGGGGCTGTCCTCATATAGATCTGTTTGCATCCCATCTCAACCATCAGTTGCCTCTCTCTTGCACCAGGTCCTTCCACAAGACAGCTTGGAAAGTGGATGCCCCGTCCTTCAGCTGGAGGAATCTTTCGGGATATGCCTTCCCTCCTCTTCCTCTTCTGCCTCGAGTATTGCTAAAGATATAGCTAGACAAACCAAGACTGATTATTTTGATAGCCCCAAAATGGCCTCGTCAGATGTTCTTCGTCTTCCATTGCTGCAGTCCAGTGCAGGTTGGATATTTCGAGAAACGGAGAAACAGAGTTGGCTTTTCTTGCCTCAGTATTTTACGGATGTCGTAAAAAAAGTGAAACTTGCCTCAGTATTTTTACGGATGTCAGAAAAAGTGAATAACTGTATTTCTTGTAAGCGCTATTAAGAGGAGGTTAGACTGTGCCAGGTTAGTTGAGGGAGAAGCATGCGGGTATAAAAAGCATGTGCTCTCGGCCCGCCGTCCAAGAAGCAAGGCGCAAACAAAAAACCCTAGGTTAGGGTTGATGAACCGCAGTCTCAGTGGAGCCAGAGGTTTTGCCAGGAGTTCCCATGGAGTCTCAGCAGAAACTTTACTGTTACAGGATGTGCCTTCTCAGGAGGTAGGAGCCAGGCTGAGGGGGCTTCAGGTAACTGTTCTTCCCTCTCTTGGAGTTTGATAGTTTTGAAACAGTGTTCAGATATTCTGATTCTGATGTGGATGATTCCAAGGCCAGGATTACTCTGATTGAATTCTTGCTGTGTTGAATGTGGTGGAAGATGTTTTTGCAGAGGCTTGGTAAGCATTCTTTGCAATGTGGTTTTGATGCTGTACAGGCCTCCTCGAGGGTACTGCACCTTTGCTTGGACCCTCCTTGGAGTCTTCCTCTGTCCCATTCTCTACTGTCCCAGCATCAGGGTCAGGTATTTCACTCTCAAATCAAGACTCTCTGCCTGGCAGCTTGGCTTATCAAAGGCAGTTGATTCCTTCTTCTCTTCCTAAACAAGTTTTGGATGTTCGTTTGGAAGCTAGGCGTCCTAGTACAAGGAAATCTTATGCTTCTAAATGGAAAAGATTTTGTATTTGGATGCAGGATCGAGGCTCTGATCCTTTAATACCTGATATTTCATCTATTCTACTTTATCTGTCAGACCTTTTGATTAAAGGTCTTTCATTTTCTTCCATTAAAACTCATGCTTCTGCTATTTCGGCTCATTTCAATTGTGATCCTCCCATTTTTTCACATCAGCTGGTTAGGCAATTTCTGAGAGGAGCTAAGAATTTAAAACCTCCTAGAACTCCTCCTGTCCCTCCTTGGGATCTCAGCTATGTCTTGGAAAAGCTTACTTTGCCTCCTTTTGAGCCTGCTGCTTCTGCGGACATTAAGTTCTTATCCTGGAAGACAGCTATCTTGTTGGCCTTGACTTCTGCCAGAAGGGTGTCTGAGTTACAAGCCCTCATGGCCGTAGAACCATACCTCATCTTCCATCAGGACAGAGTTTCCTTGAGGACCAATCCTACTTTTATGCCTAAGGTAGTTTCTAGAGTGGCTCTAAATCAGACTATCCACCTTCCTACCTTTTTTCCAAAACCCCAAAATAAGGGGGAAAGGATTTTACATTCATTGGACGTACACAGGCAACTAAGTTTTTACCTGGACAAAACTAAAAGTTTCAGAAAATCAGATCAATTGCTTATTTCTTTTGCTTCCAGTTCTCTAGGTAAAGCTATTTCTAAGCAAACTATTTCCAAATGGATTGCTCATGGAATAAGATATTGTTACTCTCTTTATGGAAAACAGATTCCAGGTACCGTCAGGACTCATTCTACTAGAGCAGCTGCCACTTCAGCAGCCTTCCTCAGAGGAGTTCCTACCAAGGACATTCTGGAGGATGCCACTTGGAGCTCTGTGCATACTTTTTCCAAACACTATAACCTCCCTTTGTACTCTAAGTCTAGGGCAGGCTTTGCCTCTGCTGTCTTGCAGGGTCTTCTAGCTGCTCCTTCTTCTTCATAACCTC